>NC_036863.1:31340600-31592005 GCF_002910315.2 Salvelinus sp. IW2-2015 | reverse complement strand
GTGTGTGGCAGCTAGACCGGCCAGCCAGCCAGGTAGAAAAATGGCAGAAAAAAGTAAAAAGACGGACATCAGAGTATTTTTCAGTACACCAAAACGCAAAGTAAGAACTCTAGTAGCCTAATATCTCAAAGACGAGTTGATAAAATGTTCATAAGAAAGAAGTGAAATGCTAATGGAATGTTCACAATGATGTCATTAGGCAGAGCAGGCAACAGATGGCACACAGACAGCAGAGCTGGGGACAGATAGGCAGGGACAGACTGGCAGAGACAGGGAGTCTCAGGTAAGTTTGTTGAGTCTTTGTTTGGCAACATTATGAAAGGTTCTCAATTTTTTTTACTTGTAAAATAGGGACATAATTGGAAAATGCCATGGATACCCCGCTCTCAACTTAAACTGATGACTAAACTAAGATTTGTTTATGGCAATGGTATTGCTGTTGTGATTAATTGTGTAGTTTGGGTACCGGTAGTTAGGAGTACGGCAAACACCTTATTTCTTTTTAGGAGACAGGCTGAGTCTGTGAGGGTGGTGAAAGGAAAGAGCCAGGGAGAGACTTCAGAGAACAATGTCACAGCCACGGCAGGACCAGGTGTCACCCTTGTTGCCAGCAGCACCAGTATAGGGGACAGTGGCACAGCATTGTCCAGTTACCTCAGTGATGGCACAAAAACATATAAGCCCACCCCACAATTTTTGAACCGCAAACTCTTGCCAACAGAGTGTTGACGTTTCAAGAGGCCCCAAAGCACAGAATGAAATTCTGAACATCATGGCCAATACAATCATTCGAGGCATTGCAGCTGAGATTAGGTCTCTTCCGATTGTACAATTTTTTTATAATTGTTGATGGTACTCAAGATGTCTCTGGTGCTGAACAGGAGATGTCTTTTTGCATTATGTTGACCATGACCTTGTCCCTCACGAGGAGTTTATTGGGCTATACAGGGTGTCGGAGACAATAGGCGGAGGCATTGCGAAAGTGGCAACTGAAGTGTTGTTGAGGCTCAATTTGCCCATGTCTGGCTTACGTGGGCAGAGTTACGATGGTGCCTCAAACATTGCAGGAAAATACACAGGTGCACAGGCAATTGTGAGAAGGCAGCAGCCATTAGCCCTCTATGTCCATTGTGGAGCACACTGTGTAAATCTGATTACACAGGCTGGCTGCTCAGCCTCCCCACTGATCCGGGATTCCCTTTCTTGGGTCCATCAGTTAGGTGTCCTCTATGGCCAGTCAGGAAAGTTTAAGAGCATGTTTGAATCAATTGCCACGTCCAAAGAAACACATCTGCCCACCCGGAAACCCCTATGTCCAACAAGGTGGACTGTGCGGAATACTGCTATTAGAGCTGTGCTAGGCAGTATGAGCGGGTACTAAGCAGCCTAGAGGAGAGTAGTTTTTAGTACATGACAGTACACGACAGTACACTTACAAATTATTTATTTCATGTTATTTTATTTAAAATTGCATACTTTGTCGACATACTTGTCCATAGCTGCTGTTTGAAGAGTTGAGACACTGACTGAAGGATATTTTGTTTGATTTATTTGGGTTTTCATTGAAGTAGTTATTTTGCTTTTAGAACTGTACTTATTTTAAGCTTTGTTTCTTGTAAAGATATTGTAGTAGACTCAGGCCAGTGGCACATTTAATGACTATATAATGTATCAGAAAAAGTCAAATTAAAAGGTCAATTCAATACGGAGACTAACTTTGTGATGGTTCTCAATGGAGATTATTTTAGATGAGATACACCATTGTTCATTGTATTTATGAAAACTACACCCATACAGTGTACAGTACCATTGCTACCTACTGGCCTTTCTTGATATTGCTAGTTGTAAGTACGAATACCTGCATACATACTGGACTGGTAAGGAGCAATGCTATAACTATTATTAATAGTAGTATTATAATGATTTAAACATTTGAACAAGTTGGTTAAACCCTTCAGTTAACTACTGTACCTATCAATTATTCAGTTGTAGGAATTATGGTTCCTCAATATACATTTAACATATTACAACGTAGGCTATGTGTTACAGCACTACTTTTGGTGTCCCCCTCAGGAATTGCTCTTGAGAAAATGTAATGTAATTGTCCCCTCCAAGGTTGATATCAGATTTTCGCCCCTGTGTAAATCTAGCTGTTTTTTCTATACTTCGGCAGGACAGAACGACTGCGTCGGGGGAGGGGGTGTGTGTCTCCTTGTTAGCAACAACTGGTGTGCGATCTGTAATGTTAGAATACCTCATGATAAGCTGTAGACCACACTATTTACCAAGAGAGTTTTGATCTATATTTTTCGTAGCTGTCTATTTATCACCACAAACCGATGCTGGCACTAAGACCGCACTTAAGGAGCTGTATAAGAACATAAGCAAACAAGAAAATGCTCACCCAGAGGCGGCACTCCTAGCGGCCGGTGACTTTAATGCATGAAAATTGAAATCTGTTTTACCTCATTTCTATCACCTTTACTACACACACAGAGATGCATACAAAGCTCTCCCTCAACCTCCATTTGGCAAATCTGACCATAACTCTAACCTCCTGATTCAGACATACAAGCAAAAACTCAAACAGGGCGTGCCAGTGACGCACTCAATACAGAAATGGTCCAATGAGGCGGATGCTAAGATACAGCCCTGTTTCGCAAGCACAGACTGTTCCGTGATTCATCCGATGGCATTGAGGAGTTTACCACATCAATCACCGGCTTCAGTGCATTGAGGACGTCGTCCCCACAGTGACACTACATTTACAGTACTAGTCAAAAGTTTGGATACACCTACTGAATCAATATTTTTTATTTATTTTTTAATATTTTCTACATTGTAGAATAATAGTGAAGACATCAAAACTATGAAATAACACATGGAACACATGGAATCATGTAGTAACTAAAAAAGTGTTAAACAAATTAAAATATATTTTATATTTGAGATTCTTAAAAGTAACCACCCTTTGCCTTGATGAAAGTTTTGCACACTCTTAGTGCTTCTTTTGTAAATTATGTCTGAGTATTGGAGCTTGCCCCTGGCTATGCATAAATAATTGAAACAAGAAAATGGTGCCATCTGGTATGCTTAACATAAGGTATTTAAAATTATTTTTACTTTTGATACTTAAGAATATTTTAGCAATTACATTTACTTTTGATACTTAGTATATTTAAAGCCAAATACTTTAAGACTTTTACTCCAGTAGAATTTTACTGGTTGACTTTTACTTTAATCATTTTATATGAAGGTATCTTTACTTTTACTCAAGTATGACAATTGGGTACTTTTTCTATTTATTTATAGTTTGTATAAATTTATAACTATTAAAAATAGTTTTTTAAATGTTTTCTACTATTTCTCTTTTTTCTCTGCATTGTTGGGAAGGGCCTCTAAGTAAGCATTTCACTGAGTGAAACACCTGTTGTTTATGAAGCATGTGACAAATAACATTTGATTTGAGTCAGGATTTGGCATAAGTAGAATGAGTCCATGAGTCCATGGCCCATCCTGACTTGTGTCAACCTGCTGGTGTAATAGTATGGGGAATGTTTTTCTGGCACACGTTAGGTCCCTTGATACCAATTGAGCAACGTTTCCACGCCACAAAGAATTCAGGCTGTTTGGAGGCAAAGCAGGGTCTGACCTGGTACTATGTACCTAATAAACTGGCAGCTGAGTGTATGTTTACCTGCTTGGCCTGGTTAAGGAAGCGCCCACTCCTGAGTCCCTCCTTTCTCTCATCTCAACATCCTCCACCTCATTCAATGAGTTTCCTGTGCTGTCGTAGTCACTGGCCATTGTGCCTACATCTGACATAGACTGCTCCTCAAAATGGAGGCTGGAGGAGCATGCTGTTTCTCTGGTCTCGTCATTGTCCTCCTCCTCATGCTCGTCATTGAGCTCCTGACACCACTGGTCTATATTCTGCTGAAGGCCATGGACATGTTGAAGGATATCATCCAGATGCTCAAATACCTTTTCTCTCAACTCATCTGAACTGCCACTAGCCTCAGGCATATTGTCATAGATGCTCCCCATGGAGGAACACAAGTTCCTTCTTCTAGGAAACATGTTGAAGTCCTGGGAATCCTGACTGCTGCCCAAGGAGAGGTTGACGTCCTCCATCTGCCATCCACCCAGCTCGTGAAAGTTGGAAGTAGTGCACAGGCTCTCGATGGATAGGGATTTGGGGAATGTTCCTGACTTGTGGTCCATTGGCAGATGAACCAGACAATCTATTCCATTTCCATAGCCACTCTTCTGACTAACCTGTTTAGATCCCTTCCACCCTCCCATCTCATAGTCCTCTAGATAGAGCCAACTGTTCTTCACCTTAGCTCTGGCCACAACTGGGAACCTACTGGCTGTAATTCGACAGATCGTATGGGACTTTCCGCTGTAATTTACACTGCTATTACCTGTAGTGTTCTTTTTTAAACCAGGTAGACTTTCATTGGGAGTGCAATGCAAACTGCCAGGGGTTAGTGGGAGCTGCAGCTGAGTGGTCACAACTTGGCCATCTGTTACTTCCCTCTCTTTCTCTTTTCTCTTGAACAACTCCATTCTCCTCAGGAAGGTCTTGGAACACCTCTTGGTCTTCTCTCTGCAGACAGGAACAGTAACCAGGTCTTTGGGAAATGCAGTTTGGTCCTCACTGCTCAGGGTGGGTCCGTTGAGAGATTGGGAGCCACGGGATTCATGGTGGGAGGTGAGGGTGTAGGGCTCTGCCGTGCTGGTGACCTGACTGAAGGGGGTTCCCCTGCTGGACGTGGTTTCTCTGGCACTCTCCACACTCAGGCTGCTGCTGCTGTGGGTGGAGGTGACCTCCAGGTTACTGAAGTCACTCATGATGCTTTCGCTACTGGCTGAGGCCCTCATGGGGAGCATGGTGGTGGAGGAGAGGACCTCCACGCTGGGGGAGATGTGCGGGGAAAGGGTACGCAGCCACGTCTTACTCTCTCGTTGGAAAGCCCAGCGGTCACTGATGGCACACAGGTCATCCTCCTCAGAATCTTCACTCTGCATCAGATGAGACAAATATTAGAGTGCATTTTTTAACATGGATAATTTACATTGACAAGGGCTATGTATACGTGCAAAGTAAATATAGACTTACTTGAGCATGTAAAATGGAATATAAAACAATGATAATATACACTGCTCAAAAAAATAAAGGGAACACTTAAACAACACAATGTAACTCCAAGTCAATCACACTTCTGTGAAATCAAACTGTCCACTTTTGTCAACACTGATTGACAATACATTTCACATGCTGTTGTGCAAATGGAATAGACAACAGATGGAAATTATAGGCAATTAGCAAGACACCCCCAATAAAGGAGTGGTTCTGCAGGTGGTGACCACAGACCACTTCTCAGTTCCTATGCTTCTGGTGATGTTTTGGTCACTTTTGAATGCTGGCGGTGCTTTCCCTCTAGTGGTAGCATGAGACGGAGTCTACAACCCACACAAGTGGCTCAGGTAGTGCAGCTCATCCAGGATGGCACATCAATGCGAGCTGTGGCAAGAAGGTTCTGTGTCTGTCAGCGTAGTGTCCAGAGCATGGAGGCGCTACCAGGAGACAGGCCAGTACATCAGGAGACGTGGAGGAGGCTATAGGAGGGCAACAACCCAGCAGCAGGACCGCTACCTCCGCCTTTGTGCAAGGAGGAGCAGGAGGAGACATGCCAGAGCCCTGCAAAATGACCTCCAGCAGGCCACAAATGTGCATGTGTCTGCTCAAACGGTCAGAAACAGACTCCATGAGGGTGGATAGAGGGCCCGACGCCCACAGGTGGGGGTTGTGCTTACAGCCCAACACCGTGCAGGACGTTTGGCATTTGCCAGAGAACACCAAGATTGGCAATTCGCCACTGGCGCCCTGTGCTCTTCACAGATGAAAGCAGGTTCACACTGAGCACATGTGACGAGTCTGGAGACGCCGTGGAGAACGTTCTGCTGCCTGCAACATCCTCCAGCATGACCGGTTTGGCGGTGGGTCAGTCATGGTGTGGGGTGGCATTTCTTTGGGGGCCGCACAGCTCCATGTGCTCGCCAGAGGTAGCCTGACTGCCATTAGGTACCGAGATGAGATCCTCAGACCCTTGTGAGACCATATGCTGGTGCGGTTGGCCCTGGGTTCCTCCAAATGCGAGACAATGCTAGACCTCATGTGGCTGGAGTGTGTCAGCAGTTCCTGCAAGAGGAAGGCATTGATGTTATGGACTGGCCGCCCGTTCCCCAGACCTGAATCCAATTGAGCACATCTGGAGCATCATGTCTCGCTCCATCCACCAACGCCACGTTGCACCACAGACTGTCCAGGAGTTGGGGATGCTTTAGTCCAGGTCTGGGAGGAGATCCCTCAGGAGACCATCCGCCACCTCATCAGGAGCATGCCCAGGAGTTGTAGGGAGGTCATACAGGCACGTGAGGCCACACACACTACTGAGCCTCATTTTGACTTGTTTAAGGACATTACATCAAAGTTGGATCAGCCTGTAGTGTGGTTTTCCACTTTAATTTTGAGTGTGACTCCAAATCCAGATCCATGGGTTGATAAATTTGATTTCCATTGATAATTTTTGTGTGATTGTGTTGTCAGCACATTCAACTATGTAAAGAAAAAAGTATTTAATAAGAATATTTCATTCATCAGATCTAGGATGTGTTATTTTAGTGTTCCCTTTATTTTTTTGAGCAGTGTACAATGCCATCAGCAGAACTCAGATATACTGTGAAAGTCAGATGCATGTAACAATAGCAGTGGATCTAGTGACTGGCCTGCACACAAAAAACAGAGACAGATCACATTTACAGGTCTACTCACCTGTTTGCACTGAAAATGGACCTCCAGTCTCATAGAGGCACATTTGTTCAGGTTGACAGCCTCCTACGTGGAAATGAAAGAGATCAAATGAATAAACATGGGAAATATCCATGTTTCTGGGTTGTTTACAAGTGCAGTGCAATCAAAATAAGCTAGCCATCTATAAAAACTGTTTTGTGTTTCAAATTTCTTAACAATGACAACCTGAAAGAGAGACATATCGTTGGCTAGATAAAGTGGGGCAAAAAGTATTTAGTCAGCCACCAATTGTGCAAGTTCTCCCACTTAAAAAGATGAGAGGCCTGTAAGAGGCCACTTCAACTATGACAGACAAAATGAGAAGAAAAAAATCAGAAAATCACATTGTAGGATTTTTTATGATTTATTTGCAAATTAGGTGGAAAATAAGTATTTGGTCAATAACAAAAGTTTATCTAAATACTTTGTATATACCTTTTGTTGGCAATGCCAGAGGTCAAACGTTTTCTGTAAGTCTTCACAGGTTTTCACACACTGTTGCTGGTATTTTGGCCCATTCCTCATGCAGATCTCCTCTAGAGCAGTGATGTTTTGGGGCTGTTGCTGGGCAACACGGGCTTTCAACTCCCTCCAAAGATTTTCTATGGGGTTGAGATCTGGAGACTGGCTAGGCCACTCCAGGTCCTTGAAATGTTTCTTAGAAGCCACTCTTTCGTTGCCCGGCCGGTGTGTTTGGGATCATTCATGCTGAAAGCCCAGCCACGTTTCATCTTCAATGCCCTTGCTGATGGAAGGAGGTTTTCACTCAAAATCTCACGATACATGGCCCATTCATTCTGTCCTTTACACGGATCAGTCGTCCTGGTCCCTTTGCAGAAAAACAGCCCCAAAGCATGATGTTTCCACCCCATGCTTCACAGTAGGTATGGTGTTCTTTGAATGCAACTCAGCATTCTTTGTCCTCCAAACAGACGAGTAGAGTTTTTACCAAAAAGGTATATTTTGGTTTCATCTGACCATATGACATTCTCCCAACTCTCTTCTGGATCATCCAAATGCTCTCTAGCAAACTTCAGACGGGCCTGGACATGTACTGGCTTAAGCAGGGGGACACGTCTGGCACTGCAGGATTTGAGTCCCTGGCGGCGTAGTGTGTTACTGATGGTAGGCTTTGTTACTTTAGTCCCAGCTCTCTGCAGGTCATTCACTAGGTCCCCCGTGTGGTTCTGGGATTTTTGCTCACCGTTCTGTGATCATTTGACCCACGGGGTGAGATCTTGCGTGGAGCCCCAGATCGAGGGAGATTATCAGTGGTCTGTATGTCTTCCATTTCCTAATAATTGCTCCCACAGTTGATTTCTTCAAACCAAGCTGCTTACCTATGCAGATTCAGTCTTCCAGCCTGGTGCAGGTCTACAATTTTGTTTCTGGTGTCCTTTGACAGCTCTTTGGTCTTGGCCATAGTGGAGTTTGGAGTGTGACTGTTTGAGGTTGTGGACAGGTGTCTTTTATACTGATAACAAGTTCAAACAGGTCCATTAATACAGGTAACGAGTGGAGGACAGAGGAGCCTCTTAAAGAAGAAGTTACAGGTCTGTGAGAGCCAGAAATCTTGCTTGTTTGTAGGTGACCAAATACTTATTTTCCACAATAATTTGCAAATAAATTTATTAAAAAATCCTACAATGTGATTTTCTGGATTTTTTTTCTCATTTTGTCTGTCATGGTTGAAGTGTACCTATGATGAAAATTACAGGCCTCTCTCATCTTTTTAAGTGGGAGAACTTGCACAATTGGTGGCTGACTAAATACTTTTTTGCCCCACTGTAGGTAGTTAAACTCGTAGGTATTGATAAGAAAAATTTGAATTCACAAAAACAAATCATTCTGTTTTTCATGTCAGTAGCTAGGTTCCATCCAATTGGCAACAGATTTTCTGGTGAATATAAAAAAAAATCTGCATGAATAAAATATGCGCATTTTCCCACCGGAGAAGTTTTTTCATCAAATTGTGCATGATGACATAGCACACATAAAAGTTAAATGGGTTTCCATCGCACTTTCAACTCTGCTGATGGTTTTGTCTCTAAAAATGTTGTGTTATATAGCGAATGTGCCCAATCTGGTATTGGCACATGCGCTCTAGCCAACAGCTCACAGATACAGCCTGGTATTTGCTACATGATGAAATTATTACGGACAAAAGAGTGAGATCATTTTTATTTGTCAAACAGCAGCCAAGTATCAATCATCATGTCACCAGAATAAGACCCTCGACATTTATTGGAAAGTAGCATCAAGCCTCATCATCATGCACTTTCACCACCCTGTGAAGTTCATTATAACTTATTTCATCTGTAGCCTATTAAACTGTATGCTTTCCCAAGTCGTAGTGGGAGGACCACACAGCATATCATCGCGTGACTCCAAAAACACTTCAATGTGAGGGTTATTCTATCAATATTTGCGCATTAAAGCATTTCCACCGCCATATCTCGCATAATGTGTAATATTTCTGGTATGTTTTAAGGACCACATACATACCTGGCATCCCTTAGTAATTGTGTTCCAGATCAGTTTGCATCTCATGTATATATTTATATTTTTAAGGGGTTATTTTAGGGCCCATGCGATGGGACTTGATAGTGAATGAAAACACATATGCAAATCCCCCACCCCCCAAAATTGGAATTCAAGGAGGCTCAAACATCTTTGACGGATCAAAATGCATGACTTATCTTTGGAACAGAACATAATTCAGTGCAAGACTATGCAGACATGAAGGCCTTGTAGCCAGGCTGTTCTATTTTTACATCACTCCACCCCAGAGTGAATTTCACACCATGTAAATTGCTGCACCACAGATTTAAATGAGTCTATGTGTGAGGCCTTTCACTAACAGGTTTATTTAGGTTTTTTTTCTCCAAATGATATGTCAAAAAATGTCAAGAGTCAGAAGGTCTACCATTAACTTAATTTTGCGTGATTCATGACTTTTTGCTGAAGATAGACAACAGTTCAACTTTTCTCATACAGCTCAAAGTTTCAATAGTTGGAACTTGAAGACAGTAAAAAAGTTTGTCTATCTTATTTTTTCATCGTTATTGTATCGTATCATATCGAAGGGCCCCTCTTCACCTTCATTATTTATGCTGGTGTCGAAGACAAGCTATGACATTCACAATATTTTTCCAAAAATTATCTTAAACATGTCGCTGCTTAATGGTAATCAATGTAACAACATCATTATATTTTCATAAGAAATGTGCTATCTTGAGAATTATTTTATTAGTCACACATGCCATGTTCTCAAAAAATGATCAATTCAATATTTTTTAGAATGCCCAGCTGTCCTATATTTTGTTAAGTATATTTGTATTCTGGGAACATAGATTCATAGCTACTCCTCTGAGGAGAACCTGATAGCATGTAGTGACTCTCAGAGCTTAAGCGATTGTGGGATTTAATTGGCAACTCAGTCATGTATTTCTACTGCTCTTACACACACATACACAAACACACACACACACACACACACACACACACACACACACACACACAGAGAGAAAGAGAGAAATCCTATCAACTCAAATTATAGTTTGCCCATACACCAGAATGCTGTTCAACAGAGTTAATTTATTCATAGATTTGTGCAACTGATGATCGAGTTAATGACTGTTCTAAGATAACATATTACATTGTTTTAATCTTGTCATACCAAGGATTTTTTTAGCAATTTGATTTAGAATTTTGAGACCCGTTAACATAACAAAAAATATATTATAAAAAATTTGGATTTTTATTTTATTTGGTATTACTGCAATTAGCCAATAGAAATGCATTGAATAACAGATTCACTACATGGAACATCAGATAGTCCCCCAAAAAATATCAAAACAAAGTTTGTTCTGAAGTGTCTGTCCTATATCTGAGAGATACAAGAATACCGTACTTCCATAATAAGCCTAACAAGACTTCAGACGAGTCTTGTTAGGCTTGTGGGCGTCCTAGAGTGTTTGTGAGAGTCTCATCTTTCAATATTGGTCATAATATTTTGTAGACCAAACCGTTCGGAAGCTACAGATGTTTTCCTGAGAAGACCAATTTTTGGGATGTCTCATGGTCTGACAAACACCGCTCTAGCTCTGCCACCTTCCACCGCAGATGCAGAAGGGCGACATCAGTAGATGTGGAAACATATCTCTAGCTTAAACAGACGGATTTTGATGGGGATCTTTGTATTATGCGAATTAGATTTCCTCATAGGAGCAGAAATTGTACGGTAAGGGTAATTTAATGAAATGCAAAATCATTACCAGCAATGCATACCCTGAAAAAAAAAATTACGCAAACTTCTTGCAAGTTTGTGGCAAATTTGCTGCAAACGAAATAGTGTGCCACAAAATGTTGCAAYAAGGTTGCCACTAGTGGTGAATCTGCGGCAAACTTTTGGCCACAATAATATTTATTGCCACTAGTAACTAGTTCGGCTGAGGTTTTTTTCTCTCTAGATTCTATTTGAATCTGTGGCAAACCTGGCAAACCAGTATTTATTGGCACTAGCGGCAAACAGTTTACCAGAAACCGTTTCTGGCGGACACATGAGTTCCAAGACCAGTAACCATTGACAAGCAGTCTGGGGGGAAATAAAAATCTGTTGGAAAATGGAAACCAAGCTATGTTGCTAGCTACCTTCCGAAGTTGTCCGGTGAGTGTCTAACTTGTTCAACTTCTTAATAGACTTTGAAATTGTGTTAGCTAATTGATTACTAGTTAGCAATGTCATGTTTTATGGCATAGGGTGACCCACATTTTGGGGTCACCCTCAGATTTTACACAAGCTTACTAATGATTTGCCTTATATTTTTAGGGATATACTTTTTCACTTTTGAAAATGAATACCCTACCCGCTAACCGTGGTGTTGGAAGAGGCTGCTTTGGGAAGAGGAGGCGTCAACACCCTGGAAAGATATTTGTGATGCACCACTCACTCAATATTTTTTGGGGTGTTACATTTGTGTGTATTCGTCAAGCTTGATAAGGTAATTAAATGCATGTATTGTTCTCATAAATGTTGCCTATTAATTATTTGTTTGTAACAATTCGATCTTTCATTGTTTTAAACTAGCTCATCTTGATCATGTGTTCTTCCTTCTCTCTTTCTAGAAGCACTCAGTTACAAGTCATAAACACTGATTGCGGCCTTCAATCAAACCGAGGACAGAGAAATGTATGTGCACCAGGTCAAGGAATCTCAAATGCATGGCTTTCAAATGTATTTTAACAATAATGAATTAAAAAATAAATAATAATAATTGCCATATTAGGCATAAACAATTTTATGTTGCTTTTCTTTCACCCAAGCCTTATACACCTCGGTCAGGAAGAAGAGACAGCTAGTAGACAACTGTCTCTTAATGATGGAGTCCCCAGTCTAGAGTGAAGATAATAATTAGTTAATTAATTTGAATCAATTGTTTTGAAGCTTGGCTGGAGACAAATCTTGTATACTGTGGCTCTATAGGAACAGTTGACCACACATTAAAAGGTAGATTTAGTAGGCCTAAATCCCGGTTTATGCCAGCTGCATTTGTTTATATAGCATTTATACAAGGCAGAAACATTGTTTCCTTGCTGAAAAATACATACAGTTGAAGTCGGAAGTTTACATACACCTTAGTCAAGTACATTTAAACTCAGTTTTTCACAATTCCTGACATTTAATCCTAGTTAAAATCCCCTGTCTATTGGTTGAAAGCTCATTGCTCTGTTATCACTTGGGCCATGTCAATTCTGTAGTTGCCTGTTTAAACTTCCTAAGGTCAACATCCCCCATAATGTTCACATTTGTCTCATGTACATGTTGTAGCTACCAAAATATTAAATAAACAATTTATTTGGGAAACATTCAGTCTTTGCTCTTTTTCTATTAGCATGCTGATGATTTCAGTTGTTTTGGATGTATCTTTATCAATAAAGACATTGAATACATACTGTTTAGTATATTTAGTATGTTTAGTTTACTCTGTGAGAAGCAAGTTAATGTAAAGTTATATTTGGTCATGTATATTTGACATTTCAATGTTGTTAATACACAAAGCAACCAAACCCCTGATTTAATTAGCATATTCATAATTTGCAGCAAACAGTACAATATTTGCTAGAAGTTTCCCAGAATTGTTTGCCAGAAGTTCACAAGTCACTGCAAATTTGCAACAGTTCTTTACATATGAAAAGATGAGCTTGCTGCAAATTGGCAAACGATTTGGCGGAACTGTTTGTCAGAAGCTTGTTTTTTCGGCATTAATCATAGTATGAAACTTGGATGCAGACGTGAAAGGTACTGGAAATGTAATGTCTTACCTGCATAGTGACTTCAGTGAATCCTGGTCCAGAAACTCATGGTCTTTTTTCACAGAGGAGATGTCTAACGGAAACAGTGCCGCTGTAGATCAAGAGACATGGATATGTTAATACCTGTGTGTGTTTTGACACTATTACAATGGGAACTTTACTCTCTCTGCACCAGAGACACCAGAATAACAGCATACGGCCATGTCAAAGTATATGACTGTATGTTTTGCGGGTAGGTTATACTGTTGAGTGATTTGATCAGGTTCTAGGAAAACATGACCAACCTCTGAGATCAAAACCATTTCTTTCTTTGAAACATCAAAGACGCCTTTGGCTGAGGCCAATATAAAATTCATTCCACAGGGCATGTGCAGACATTCATTTTGAGAGACACGTTGCCTGCAGTCGTTGGCAATACATACAGTTGAAGTCGGACGTTTACATACACCAAATACATTTAAACTCAGTTTTTCACAATTCCTGACATTTAATCCTAGTAAAAATTCCCTGTCTTAGGTCAGTTGGGATCACCACTTAATTTTAAGAATGTGAAATGTCAGAATAATAGTAGAGAGAATGATTTATTTCAGCTTTTATTTCTTTCATCGCATTACCAGTGGGTCAGAAGTTAACATACACTCAATTAATATTTGGTAGCATTGCCTTTAAATTGTTTAACTTGAATCAAATGTTTTGGGTAGCCTTCCACAAGCTTCCCACAATTAGTTGGGTGAATTTTGGCCCATTCCTCCTGACAGAGCTAGTGTAACTGAGTCAGGTTTGTAGGCCTCCTTGCTCGCACACACTTTTTCAGTTCTGCCCACAAATTTTCCATAGGATTGAGGTCAGGGCTATGTGATGGCCACTCCAATACCTTGACTTTGTTGTCCTTAAGCCATTTTGCCATAACTTTGGAAGTATGCTTGGGGTCATTGTCCATTTGGAAGACACATTTGTGACTGATGTCTTGAGATGTTGCTTCAATATATCCACATAATTTTCCATCCTCATGATGCCATCTATTTTGTGAAATGCACCAGTCCTTCCTGCAGCAAAGCACCCCCCACAACATGATGCTGCCACCCCCGTGCTTCACGGTTGGGATGGTGTTCTTCGGCTTGCAAGCCTCCCCCTTTTTCCTCCAAACACAACAATGGTCATTATGGCCAAACAGTTATATTTTTATTTCATCAGACCAGAGGACATTTATCCAAAAAGTACCATCTTTGTCCTCATGTGCAGTTGCAAACCATAGTCTGGCTTTTTTATGGCTGTTTTGGAGTAGTGGCTTCTTCCTTGCTGAGCGGCCTTTCAGGTTATGTCGATATAGGACTCGTTTTACTGTGGATATAGATACTTTTGTACCTGTTTCCTCCAGCATCTTCACAGGGTAGTTTGCTGTTGTTCTGGGATTGATTTGCACTTTTCACACCAAAGTATGCTCATGTCTAGGAGACAGACGCGTCTCCTTCCTGAGCGGTATGACAGCTGCGTGGTTCCATGGTGTTTATACTTGCGTACTATTGTTTGTACAGATGAACGTGGTACCTTCAGGCGTTTGGAAATTGCTCCCAAGGATGAACCAGACTTGTTGAGGTCTTGTTGAGGTCGTGTCTGATTTCTTTTGATTTTCCCATGATGTCAAGCAAAGAGGCACAGAGTTTGAAGGTAGGCCTTGAAATACATCCACAGGTACACCTCCAATTGACTCAAATTATGTCAATTAGCTTATCAGAAGCTTCTAAAGCCATTACATCCTTTTCTGGAATTTTCCAAGCTGTTTAAAGGCAGTCAACTTAGTGTATGTAATCTTCTGACCCACTGGATTTGTGATACAGTTATTATAAGTGAAATAATCTGTCTGTAAACAATTGTTGAACAAATTACTTGTGTCATGCACAAAGTAGATGTCCTAACCTACTTGCCAAAACTATAGTTTGTTAACAAGAAATGTGTGGAGTGGTTGAAAAATGAGTTTTAATGACTCCAACATAAGTGTATGCAAACTTCCGACTTCAACTGTATATTCTGAACAGCTTTAAATAGTTACGACTAAATCAGCAAAACAATCATGTTTGACAAGCCTTCACATTACTGATCAAGATATATTCCATGACTCTGGATGGTATTGGCTAATCTTTTGACAACAGTTTGATGAAACCGGTCTTTAATGCAAGCGTCTGGGATACTTAGGCTGAGGGACTGCTTGAGCTCGGGGGTTCGGTGCCGCAGTGCGCTATGTTGAATGGGTGTGATTGGTTGGTTAATTCTGTGTGGCTCTACGAGAGGTTATTTTGTGTGCATGGGTATGTTAGAGAAAGAAAACTGTGTGTCACACAACATTCCTGAGTCTTCTCATTTCAAGCTTTTGTTTCTCTCTACTTCCTTTGCAGTGGCTATACTGTTAGATGAGGGTGCTTCCCTTACATCTGATGAGTACTAATTCCTAGCATTTTAAACAAAGTTCAAAAACGATTAAGATAGGTTGAGAATAAAATTCAGTAGCGAAAGGAGATTATTTGTTAACATTACCACCAACACTAAATCTTTCAATCAGAATTATTGTACTATAGCTTCTTCTTCTTCTTCATTTCTAATTCATGTGAATTATCACTAACATTGAACCTTGGGCCTTTTCAAATTTGCCAGACTTTGATCTATCATTTACATGTTGAGTTCATGCTCCATAGAATGGGAATAGCTACAACCAGCAAATTAAAAGTGATGCAGACAAGAATAATCAGTTATTGCAATTAAATTAGCTTTCAACCTGGTGAAAGCAGCATATTCAATTATCATGTTTGCTAGGCATGGGGACAGCTTGATAAGAAGACTACTGAGCTGAGGGAAATATCATTGCCCATTGGCAGCTTCTGCATCATAACTGACATATAGCTTAAGAGTCAGGTATATATTCTGCTACCCCGATTTAAGCCAACTCTACCCAGTAGTGTAAATTACTTAAGTAAAAATAAAATACAAAAGTACTACTAAAGTAGTTTTTTGGGGTATCTGAACTTTACTTTACTATTCATATTTTTGACAACTTTTACTTCACTACATTCCAAAAGAAAATAATGTACTTTTTACTCAATACATTTTCCCTGACACCCTAAAGTAACTAGATACATTTTTAATGCTTAGCAGGGTAGGAACATGTTCAAATTCACTCACTTATCAAGAGAACATCCCTGGTCATCCCTACTGCCTCTGATCTGGCGGACTCACTAAACACAAATGCTTCGTTTGTAAAGATGTCTGTGTTGGAGAATTCCCCTGACTATTCGTAAATAAATAAAAAGAGAAAATGTTTTGCTTAATATAAGGAATTTGAAACTTTTTATACTTAAGTATATTTTGGCAATTACATTTACTTTTGATACTTACGTATATTTAAAACCAAATACTTTTAGACTTTTATTCAAGTAGTATTTTACTGGGTGCAATTCACTTTAGTCATTTTCTATTAAGGTATCTTTACTTTTACTCAACTATGACAATTGAGTACTTTTTCCACCACTGGCTCTAACACCCTCTAACCCCCCAGTGAAGCAATTGGTGAAAGGAGATGATTGCATTATGTATATAGCAGCAAATGTGGATTGTTTCATATCACTATAGTACATGCACTGATGAGCTAAAAGTTAAACGATGGAAACCTTTGTTTGTACTGTAGGAGCTAACCAAACACAACAAGTCTCTCTGGACCATAGAGGTCGTATTCACTTGGTGGAACATTTCGTAAAACTTCAATAGCCTGTGCGTTTATTTGCTTAAAATCACTTAACACAACAGGAGCTTATTAGAGACAGGCGTATATTTCCTTAATGCACACAACCTTTGCTCATTTGCATAGTTCATTGTTTAATTCCAGCATTTTAATTAACTTAATTTCATGCACTAATGTGTTAGCATTTGCAAACTCTGTCACATTTATTTTGGTTAAGTATGCCATTTAAAAAATAAAAACACCGACCCTTGACATAGTAATTATTATCCTCTGTGTATTTTCGGCAGTTTGAAGATTTCTGGGGGTCTGTACTCCCGAAGTTGTTGACCGTTTTTGAGATTGACAGTTAGCTAGCAGTTCTCAGCTGTTAGCAGCCAGTGGCTAGCAGTTTCTTACTGGCGATAACAATGGATGATTGCCATAATTTGTTTGAGTCATTACTTAATTATTTATTACCTTCATAGACCTGGGCATACTGCGGAAATCCAGCTGCCTGCAGCCAATTACAAGCTTCTTTAGCCTCCAGTTCTGAAAAGGAAAAAACAAAACACAGAGATACGCAATGTATTGTACTACTGTTACAACCTAATGACTTCTAAATTAAGAGTTAGTTGGTTATGACCTGACTTGTTACACAAAGCTAGAAATTCCGCAAAACTATCACTTTACATATTTATCCAACCAGATTCGGAGAGCTTGATGGAAGGCAATGGCGACGGCCAAATGAAAGACCACAATGCACATACAGATGCTTATCTAGAATTGGTTTAGCATTTTATTTGGCTTTACCACTTTCCAGTTTACTAGTACTGTCACTGCTGGTGCATGACATTGGCTTGACACAAGCTAAAATAAATTCATAGAATCTAAATAAGTCTGGGTGGGATATGCGGAGAAACTGACATTACTTCCTCCGGAAGATTGTCAATGTGGCCTTTTAGCAATGTGGTTGGTTCAGACAACCACTTGGTAACAAAAAAAAGTTTAAATAACATTTATTTTTATACAGCGCTTTTCATACAGAATCTCAAAGTCACTTTTAAAAACAATACAGTTCATGGGAGATGGTCTTCCACCGAAACAGGAGATGTAGTAACATCCTAACAGCTGCGTGTGACAAGGCAGTTGTTCCTGAGAAATGGCGTTCTTGAGACCTGCGCTTGAGACCTTGGCGTTAGACAACTACTTCACTAATTACACACTGAATGGAAATGTGCAATTTAATGTGTATCACAAATAGCTGTCGATTCTGTGACCATCTGAAAAAAAGGGTCATTGTGGTTTCTATTCTGATCCGCTGTATCAATGTCTTTGCTACAATGTTTCAGCGCTGTTTTCAGATCCATGGACAGCGCCTCTATACAATGTTTCGATCTGACATTCAATTTTCCTATGCATAGACCAGACGTGCGCTGTTTTCTGAACCATGGACCGCTTCTCTAGAAATCAAGGTTCTGGGACTATCAACCAGCGCTTAGGTAGTTTTGCTTTACATGGCAGTCAATACAAAAATAACTAACGACCAAAGAGCCCCTAAAATGTAACTTGACAACCAGTGTTAGTGAATGTAGCGTCATGTTTTGTAAAATAAAAAATAGTTTGGGAAATAATCTAGATTTTTAATGCTGGTAACCCGTTGTATAAAAGCAACAATACAAGCAACAATACACTGGAGGCCATGACCACACCAGAGCCATGATACAAATGTCATGGTCTCATGTATTATTGCTTAAGTATATGTTATTGGAGCATTATTTCAGTGATACTTGTAGTCATGGTAATAAAACAATAGAACAAACCACACAAAACACTAAAAACATAATTTAAGGGTAGGGAAGATGCAAACCACTGTGCTCCTCTGCCCCCTGCTGGTGACAACAGGCATAAGGAATTCCCAAAGTAAATCCTTGGAGGACTCAACCTAAAATAATAGTGGATTACGACCATCTACAGATATGGATCAAAACAATATCTAAACCATGTTTTATGAATACAATGTGATTCCATAACCTTATGGGCAGTCACAGCTATAGTGTACGAAAATAAATATTCTTATACGTTTCTGTGCATTCTCAAAATGTGTACATCACATTTTAGCCACTTAGCAGAAACTCTGTCTAGTGATTTACAGGAGAAATTAGGTTTAAGTGCCTTGCTCAAGACAAATTGACAAATGTTTCACCTTATTGGCTCAGGGATTCAGAACAAGCAACTTTTGGGTTACTGGCCAAAGGCTCTAAACCGCTAGACTATCTGCCATCACAAATGATAAACCTACACTAGTCTACGTCATCTCAATCTAATCTCAAAAGGAGATTGCAAGTATCATCTACAGTATATACAAGAAACAACTAAGTAGTCCTAAGGTTGCCTAACATGAAATGCATCTAGAAAATAATTCATCCCTATGTGTGAGATTTACGCATTGATTTAAAGTATATACACTACCGTTCAAAAGTTTGGTGTCACTTAGAAACGTACTTGTTTTTGAAAGAAAAGCACATTTTTGGTCCGTTAAAATAACATAAAATTGATCAGAAATACAGTGCAGACATTGATAACGTTGTAAATTACTTTTGTAGCTGGAAACAGCAGATTTTTTATTGAAAATCTACAGTACATAGGCATACAGAGGCCCACACTCCTGTGTTCCAATGGCACGTTGTGTTAGCTAATCCAAGTTTATCATTTTAAAAGGCTAATTGATCATTAGAAAACCCTTTTGCAATTATGTTAGCACAGCTGAAAACTGTCGCCCTGATTAAAGAAGCAATAAAACTGGCCTTCCTTAGACTAGTTGAGTATCTGGAGCATCAGCAATTGTGAGTTCGATTACAGGCTCAAAATGGCTAGAAACAAAGAACTTKTTCTGAAACTTGTCGATCTATTCTTGTTCTGAGAAATGAAGGCTATTCCATGCGAGAAATTGCCAAGAAACGGAAGATCTGGTACAACACTGTGTACTACTCCCTTCACAGAACAGCGCAAAATGTCTCTAACCAGAATAGAAAGAGGAGTGGGAGGCTCCGGTGCACAACTGAGCAAGAGGACAAGTACATTAGAGTGTCTAGTTTGAGAAACAGACGCCTCACAAGTCCTCAACTGACAGATTCATTAAATAGTACCCGCAAAACATCAGTTTCAACGTCAACAGTGTAGAGGCGATTCCGGGATGCTGGCCTTCTAGGCAGAGTTTATCTGTCCAGTGTCTGTGTTCTTTTGCCCATCTTAATATTTTCTTTTTATTGGCCAGTCTGAGATATGGCTTTTTCTTTGCAACTCTACATTTTCTGGAATGCATTTCAAAGCAATAAATGCATAGAACAAAAAAAAGAATGTTTTCAGTTCATTTTGCGTGATGAAATACTTACCCTTTTTATAATTTTTTGTATGGGGTTGTGAGATTTATATAGATTATTGAAATATATGATCATCTATTTTAAAATCTAAGTCACATTCTTTTATATATAAGGCCAAATATGGCCATATATTACTTTTTCGTATGGGTAACCAATGAGCCTTTCACACAAAGACCTCTAGCATCAGTTTACTGTACTATAGTCTACTGTAAGTTGTCTAAATTGGCCCTCTCTTTTCCTCTCGGAGGGACTCCACCTCTTTGCGACATTCCTTAACTCCCTTACTCCCCAAGCTCAGACTGAATATCATAACTGGAGGCCTGTGTTCCCAAGCACCATTACTGTTTCACTGTGCTCTCCACCAGGGAAAGCCTGAAACTCCAGCAGTAACTGGAAAATTGTGAAATACGTCTTCACAACACCAACTTTCAGAAGGAATAGAGCTGTATCTGAACAACTGCCAAATTACCAGTCTACTCAGTTATTCAGGACATCAACATTTCTATCAAGGGAGAAATGAACTAAATCTGTGTGGCCCATATCATCATTGAGATGATTAGAGTAGTTGTAAGGAACCTGTAGTTAATTAATGAGTTTCAAGCTGAAAGCCCTGTAGAGTGAGCTGTGTGGGTTCCTTCCCATGCAGATCTCCTTTCCCGTACTGCCATACAGCAAACTGGCTCCAGGAAAAGGTCTGGGGTACTGTAAATGCAGACTCATTGGGATCACTCATTGGAAACAGATTAAACCAGTACAAACCCCCCACTGAAACTAAAATAGCTACATGAGATACACTTCCACCATTGAGACTTGGTTAGCCTCATGTCCTCATAATGGATTCATGGGTTTCTATCACATATTTAAGCCAAACTAGCAAAATCGTCTCTGCTGTGGAGTCATTAAGCAACATGATTCATTTCCAAAGGGAAAGTCAAAACCTAAGACACCCAAAAACAAAACAAATACTACAGTGACTGACGTTTACAGGAATCTCCTATTGTTATGTCAGAAAGCTCCCTCACCAAAATAGTACACTATTCCATATCCCGCCTCTCATCTCTAAACATCCACTGTCCCTTCCCTGTGATCAGTTCGAGAAGCAGCTGGAAGGCTGTTGAAACTTCAAACAGATTTGCCTTGAGGCAAGTGCAGCATCCTGACCAGCGCTACCATCTGTTTTTCCTTCCCTACGGTGTTCAATTGAGCCGCCTGCCAATTGGAGTCTAGTCCTTCCCTCATGCTGAGTCTTAAAGCCGCCCTCTGAACCTTGACACCATCAGACACCAGAACAGCTGAGACTTGGGGAGTCTTAACACATCTTCATTCAGAGCTCCTTACAAGGGAACACTGATCATGTTCTTCTCTGACTTGTGTACTTCACTGCCACTATCTACAGTGCACAAGCTTTACAGCCATACAATAATTAAGTATATAATATGGATGCCATATTGTAATTCTACAAGTGATGATTGAAGTAATTAAATTGGCAGCAGATCTTTACAAAGAAATACAGGTCGCTGCATTCGTATAAATCATATTACAGTATGAGACACTTCAACCAGAGTCTTTTCGTTCATCAGCAAATTTACGTCAATCATGGCGTTACTGGCTCAAATTCTTTTAGTTGCCAGCATATGGAGCTTTCGCTTATGTTAGCCTAACTGTGTTTCATAATCAAAGTAATCTAAAAATACCCAATATATCAGGTCATTGAGCATTTTTATGAGACTTGTTGCTATGCTTGATTAGATTTTATGACTGTCTGAATGTAAATGTGACTGTCTCTTCAGGGGTCCAAGGGGAACAGAAGGGAGGACTGTCATTCTGAACATGAGAGGTGAGCAGGAGGCCTGCCTGCCTGTCTTTCACAGGTTGACTGGAAGGTTAGACAGGGGAGATGTGGGTCTCTATGAGAGAGCAGTGTGGTCTTATTTTTTCTAGAGTGAAGTGAAAGTTAACCACAGAGCAAGATGCTGTTTCCCCATCTGGGTGTGAGGTGAGAAAATGGTCAGAACAGTCGGTGGCCGTTCTGCTTTGGGTTGGGGGAGAGAGTATTGATCAGGAAATGTGTCTGTCTCTGGTAGTGGAGGTGTTGCTTCTATGTTTGACACCACGGAGAAACAGAGCTATGGTGGAACGGGGTGGGGTAGGATGGATGGGAGGCTAATGGCCGACAGGAAATCCCCAGCACTGGGTTTAAACCACAGTGTCCTGAGAGGATCTACATATTTTATGATAGTGTGTTCTCTGTGCTGCTGAGAGCATCAATTACTATATAACACATAATTTATGTGCTATCTTATGATCATGTTCTTCTCTGACTGTTGTACTTCTCAGGGAATTTCTGAGGACCATGAAACCAGAAAATAAAATAGACAACATTGTGTATGGCCCTGGGGCACGCCTTTGGTTTTAGAAGTGTGGGGGTCCTCCCATTTTTGGGAGCATCTAAAGCTCATTTTCTGCATTTCTACACAATCTAATATGGCCCATGGCCCTTCTAGCGGTATCTATTTAGAACAACAAAAAGTAAGCAAAAACACCTACAGGCATCAGGCTAGGTAAGAGATCAGTATTAAAAATGTTTAAGCGATTGATAAGACTGAACTAGATCTAGGATAATTCAATAATCAATATTGTGTTGCACATTTAACCAGTAGCCTAACAAATTGACAACTCTAACAAGTAAAGTACAAAGACAACTTTTGATTATCTTTAAGACCCACCACCCGCCAACCCCTCTTTTACGCTACTGCTACTCTCTGTTCATCATTTATGCATAGTCACTTTAGCCGTATCTACATGTAAATACTACCTCAATCAGCCTGAATAACCAGTGTCTGTATGTAGCCTCGCTACTCCATATAGCCTGTCTTTTTACTGTTGTTTTATTTCTTTACTTACCTATTGTTCACCTAATACCTTTTTTGCGCTATTGGTTAGAGCCTGTAAGTAAGCATTTCACTGTAAGGTCTACACCTGTTGTATTCGGCGCACGTGACAAATAAACTTTGATTTGATTTTGACATCCTCTTGTCAAATTTCAGCCAGACCACCCAGCCAGGCCGAGCCACCTGCACGCCCACCAGTGTATCTAATAACTCAGCTCTCTCCCCAACAACTTCCTTCACATCTTTTTTTTGTTCTGTAATGTCTCAAGGAAGCATTTTGGAAAACAAAAGTAAAAAAAAAAAAACACACATACACCTCCACATTAACACACAGAAACAGTACATCCTCCATATCATTCCTATCATAGGCCTAATAGTCCTGTAGAGCTCTTTTTACTTGCACACAATATAGCTGGGTCACCCGTCCTGCCCCGTCCTGCGCCCCAACCAAACACAGCCCACTCAGATAGGGGATCATTATTGGTTTCAAGTGTGTTAGGCCAAGGTCAGAGTGACAACCAACACAACGGCAGACCCCCAGGGCCAGGTCTGAGCAGCCCAGCAGCTAGGGATTGCCTAAATAAGTATCTCCCCTGATGTAGGCATGTTTTCAAGACTCCTTTTGCTGAACAGTATTCCACATAAGGCATCCAGACCTTATGAAAGTTGCACAGTATACCCTTAATCTTGTAATAAATCAAATCTAGTGATAGATCACTTGACATTTCCTCRATCCATTGTGGGAGGATAACCTACCTTCCAATTAAAGGCAATGCATTTCTTAGCTGCTGTAAATGCTAGGTTACACAGTTTCTTCTGATAACAGTCTCCAGTATCAACATTTCCCAGCAAACAAAAACAGGGAGAAGGGAGAATATGACATGCTGAGATAAAATAACACACTCTTTGCCATAATTCAGCCAGCCTTCACAAGACCATAACATATGCAAATATGTCCCCCTTTGTGTTTTCAGCAGAATAAGACCATTTTTGAGTGCATGATATTCAGTTTCACTTAAACTGCAGTAATTTATGTCTGAGATTATATGCACATGACTGAGCATTCTAACATACAGTATCTGTATCCGTTCATCATCATCATAATAATCATCATCACCTATAGCGTCTCCCAGGTCTTCCTCACATTTTTGTTTTACATGTTTTGTACCATCGGGTAAAGCCTCTATCAACTCTTGATACAGATTGAAAATCAACTTTAGAGGTTGGTCAGACTGCCTTAAAAATAGTTTCAATCTTTGAAGCTTCTTGCTTATCCAGTGTTTGCTGCACAGAGAGAATGAAGTGTTGTATCTGAAAAAGTTCACCTTTGCGCCGTCACAGACTGGCTTCCCTGGCTGCCTGACCTTGATGAGACCCCTGTCACCACCTGATCCTACTCAGATGATGCATGACAAAGAATTACCTCAGTGTACATTTATGCACTATAGAATAGAAATGGTTCAATAATTGAAATGACCATTATTCCCAGATCCCAGACTGTAGCCATCAACTCAAGATGGAACTTTGTATCCATTCACTGATTGTTATAATATATATTTTTTAATTCACCTGAGCTCCATAGACTGGTCTTCCCTGGCTGTCTGACCCTACACTTGTCACCATCTGATCCTGCTAAGACATGATCAGCACAGTGTTGTGTACTTACTGTGCACCATGACAGTGAAGCCTATCGAGCTGTTTATACTGTGTCGGTGTGAAAAGTAGGGAATTAGCTAAGGAAACTGAGAGCTCAATAACGTTACATTGCTATACTGACTAATAAAAACTCACATTGTGACGAAAAATGTCAGAATATTGGTCTTCAATTGTAAAGATGCTAGTTTCATCGTTTTATTTAAGTCTAGTGTGATTGAGGGGAAATTAATAGCTAAAGTTATTGAGCTAGCTAGCTAACGTTAGCCAACTTTTGGCCGGCTCTAGCTAATGGTACATCATCAAATGTACTTATGTTGAAACGGGACAAAACGAAGGCTACGTAACATTTCCATACACACAACAGCTGTTAGATACTGCTACCTGACAGACAGCTAGAGGCTAGCTAGAGCTGACCTGGCTGTGGTAGCTACTAGCTAGCTGCTAGTAGTTTATTAACTTCAGTCAAGATTGGATGAAACATTAGCAAACGTAACATGTCAGTTACACTACTAGCTCAGCACTGGGAATATTTTTTTCCTTCTGTCAAACAGCAGTTACCTTGCCAGCTAGATCAGTCAACTAAAGAGTAGCCAGTTTCTGCACTGCTTGCTTTTACACCTCAGAGAAAAAACGCAACACAGAAAGCAGCTGCCTCTGTTCATCTCTCCCGTGCTGGTCCTATAAGCAAAGCTTGCCTTCACACAGCCTGTCCGCACGTTCTATGGTGTCAATTTCAGAATGTGGGGGGTGGGTTGGGAGGGGGTCATGTCCTGCCTGTCCCCAGTGAAAGTTGCGCCCATGGTATGGCTTAAAAAGCCTTGCAGTGGTGCCAGTTCCACATTTTTTGTTTTTTTATTTATTTAACCTTATTTAAATAGGAAAGTTAGTTAAGAACAAATTGTTATTTTACAATGACAGCCTACCCCAGCCAAACCCTCCCCTAACACGGACGACGCTGGGCGAATTGTGTGCCGCCCTATGGGACTCCCGATCACAGCCGGTTGTAATACAGCCCAGGATTGAACCAGGACCACTGCACCTCTCGGGAGCCCAACATATTACATAAAAATCTCCAAATAGAAGAATTTAATGCTTGTGCCTTTTTTCATACAACTTATAACAATGCCTTCTCTTTAAAACCAAATCCAACTTTCCATTTCGGACAACTTTAATAATTCACTGAATTAATGCAAATGTTTTAATCAGTGCTTTACCATAGACACAAGAATAACACTGTGGTCCCAAGATAGAGAGGGGATATTCTCGCAAGTAACCACAAATCCCTGCGTTCCCATTTCTCCTTCAAAACGGAATAATTAGTTTTGTTCACAGGAGATGTAAGGCTGCCATTGTTTCAAACCAAATGTTGCAATAGAAGGCCAAGCAACTACAATGTGAGCCATTGATCACCAAGGGTTCAAAGCCCACACGACCAACAAGTTTTACTGTACATTTCTATTTGATTAAAATTCCAGCAGGATTGAGCGTGTGTTGGTGAACATCAGTGTCACGTTCCTGACCTGTTTTCTGTTTAGTTTTGTGTGTTAGTTGGTCAGGACGTGAGTTTGGGTGGGCATTCTATGTTATCTGTTTCTATGTTGGTTTAGGGTTGCCTGGTATGGCTTCTAATTAGAGGCAGGTGTTTTGCGTTCCTCTGATTAAGAGTCATATTTAGGGTAGGCTGTTCACAGTGTTTGTTTGTGGGTGATTGTCTCCTGTGTGTCAGTTTTGTCGCACCATACGGGACTGTTACGGTTTGTTCATTTCATGTTAGGCTATTTTTCCCTGTTCGTGCGTTCTCGTTGTTATGTATGTTTCGTCGTTCAGGTCTGTCTACTCTTCGTTTTGTTATTTTGTATCATTTGAAGTATTAGTTCGTTTTCGTGTTTTTTTCCCGTCTGTCTTTTAATAAAATTCATTATGTCTTCACAATCCGCTGCATTTTTGGTTCATCCCTGCTCCTCTTTCATCTGAATCCGAAGAGGAGGAGGACACACCGTTAAATCAGGAACAACGCAGAGTTCAAAGGTATCATTCTCTCTACGCAGTGGATGGCTTTAACATTAGTGTTAAGCCTGCGGCATTATAATATACCACAAACATAAGGTAAAGAGCTGTTTCATTTTTCACTACAATTGGCTTTAAAAATAAATACAAACTATTTAGAAATGGATGAAAGTACTGACGAAAGTAGACAATTTCTTTAGAAGACAGAACATGTGATGTTTGCAAAGCACATCATAAGCTTTTGTAAGAAGAAATGTATCAATCATATCGTCTAAATTGTCCCTCTCTTTCTCTCAGTGGGACTCCATAATATACTTTTGTAAATAAACTAGCTAAAAATAGTATCAGCTATTCAGAGGGGAGTCTCATACGCACCATTTTTTCCAAGCAGTTGTTGAAACTTAATCCGACCACTCATTAATTAACAAATTAAAAGAGCATTGAAGCACAAAACACTCAACAGTAGCCTTGTAGTGGTCAAAAGTGTACAGATTCCAGAAGTGATTGAGAGTTAGAGTTAAAAAAATCCAAGAAAAATACATTTCAAGCAGGCAAAATAAAATAAATTAAGGAAACAGAAGCCATGAACTCCAAAGTTATGGCCACTATTCTATATGTGAACGACCGTACCAGCCTAAAATAACCTGGCCTTCCTGACACCTTTCATGCTGAAAACCATCTGGTTCCTCTTGAACAAATGTCCCACCTCAAACACCCCACCCCCTTCCAGGAGGGCCATACCATTTGAGCTAGTGAGGGGATGAATTACAAACTCTTAAAATGGCCTTAACAACCACAACTAATACAGAAAGATAATTCCTTTCTTCCTTTCAAACTACAACTGATGGCGCAATTGTATATTTGTCATAACTAGCCTACATTTAGGCCTAATACTGCTTCACCGACAAGACTTCAGTAAATAGCTTTCTTATAAAATCCATGACACTGTTGAAAAAGCTATTAACGCTAAACTGAGTGTACAACGCATTAGGAATACCTTCCTAATATTGAGTTGCACCCCTTTTGCCCTCAGAATAGCCTCAATCCGTCAGGGCATGGACACTACAAGGTATGGCTGAATATCATTTGGGTGGTGGACTATTCTTGATACACACGGGAAACTGTTAGTGTGAGAACCCCAGCAGTGTTGCAGTTCTTGACACACTCAAACTGGTGCACCTGGCACCAACTACCATGCCCCGTTCAAAACCACGTAAATTGTTTTGTCTTGACCATTCACCCTCTGAATGGCACACACACACACACACACACACACACACACACAATCCATATCTCAATTTTCAAGGCTTAAAAATCCTTCTTTAACCTGTCTCCTCCCCTTCATCTACACTGATTGAAATGGATTTAATAAGTGACATCAATATATAGAGATCATAGCTTTCACTTGGATTCATCTGGTCAGTCTATGTTATGGAAAGAGCAGGTGTTCCTAATGTTTTGTACACTCATTGTATCTCTGAAGCTGTCACAAATGTTATCTCAAACCAAACATTATGTACTGTAGCCTGTGTGAGCTTTGTTCAGACAACCAACTTTTTTGAAACAAGTCAACAAGCCAAATTTGATGAGAGTAAACAACGTACAGGTAACTGCCAAAATAAAACAAACACCAACATAAAGTGTCTAAAATATGGCATTGGGCCACAACAAGCACCCGAAACAGCTTTTATCTCCAGGCCATCAGACTGTTAAATAGTCACCACTAGCCAGCCTCCGCCCAGTGCCCTGCCCTGAACTTTAGTCACTGTTATTAGCCGGCTACCGTCCGGTACTCACCTTAGAGACTGCTGCCCTATATGTACATAGTCATTGAACACTGTTTACATACTGTTTTACCCACTTCATATGTCTATACTGTATTCTAGTCAAGGCTCATCCTATATAGCTACTGCTGTACACACATTTTCTTTTCATAAACTGTCCATGATGTCTATACACACATTCATATACATATACAGTGCCTTTGGAAAATACTTTTTCCACATTTTGTTACGTTACAGCCTTATTCTAAAATATATATTTTTTTAAAGAATCCTCAGCAACCTACACACAATACCCCACACCGACAAAGCAAAAACAGATTTTAAATGTTTGTTAATTTATTACAAAAAAATAAAATAAAATAACTTATTTTCATAACGATTCAGACCCTTTGCTATTGAGCTCAGGTGCATCCTGTTTCCATTGATCAACCTTGAGATGGTTCTACAACTTGATTGGAGTCCACCTGTGGTAAATACAATTGATTGGACATGATTTGGAAAGGCACACACCTGTTTATAGACCAGGTATCCCCCTTTTCCTTTCTTTTCCTTTCCCACAGTTGCCAGTGCATGTCTGAGCAAGAACCAAGCCATGAGGTCGAAGGAATTGTCACTAGAGCTCCGAGACAAGATTGTGTAGAGGCACAGATCTGGGGAAGGGAACCAAAACATTTCTGGTTCACCGTCTAACAGGATAACGACCCTACGCACAAAGCCAAGACAATGCAGAAGTGGCTTCGGGACAAGTCTCTGAATGTCTTTGAGTGGCCCAGCCAGAACCCAGACTTGAACCCGATCGAACATCTTTGGAGAGACCTGAAAATAGCTGTACAGCAACGCTCCCCATCCAACCTGACAGAACTTGAGAGAATCTGCAGAGAAGAATGGGATAAACTCCCCAAGCTTGTAACGCCATACCCAAGAAGACTCAAGGTTGTAATCGATGCCAAAGGTGCTTCAACAAAGTACTGAGTAAAGGGTCTGAATATTTATGTAAATGGATGAGGGGAAAAAACAGTTTAATACATTTTAGAATACATTTTAGAATAAGGCTGTAACCTAACAAAATGTGGAAAGTCAAGTGGTCTGAATACTTTCCGAATGCACTGTATATTTATATTGCAGACTCTGACATTGCTCATTCTAACATTTCTATATTTCTTAATTCCTTTCTTTTTTCAATTTGGGTGTATTCTTTTATATTGTTAGGTATTGCTGCATTGTTGGAGCTAGGAACATATACATTTAGTGACACCTGCGATAATGTAACATTTTATTTTAATTTGGGTGGGGTTTGGGGTGTTAAATTACATACTTCTTCTAATTTTTCCTTCTACTTGTTCTGTCCCGGTCTGTACAGTATCTTTGCCTTTTGAGAGGTCGAGCTCTCAAGGCCAACAGACCTCGCTGTTACCATATTGTAGAGCAACGAAGTTTAACCTTCCACATAAAGCTCCGCAATAGCACACTATATGATGGGATACTCTTCATAAGTATTTTCAGATCTGATAGTTCTAGCCGAGGTAAAGCCATTAGTGCCTGATATTCATGATCAGATCAAAGTTCAGAAGCAGTTTGGAACTTTCTCTTAATTTTCCATTTATATGACTAATCCATGACAGACATTTCCTTACATACAGGCAGATGGGTTCAGAGGGAAGTATGGACTTCTGGGAAACTACAGTGAATATGTAACACAGACGGCAAAGGGAAAAGGTGTGGTACAGAAGAGCTGATCTCTCAGGAAATGGGTTGTTAGTGGAGGCTGGGAAACTAGAACATGTCATAATCCTCCTAAACACGTGTCTGCTTCACTGATCTTTTTCATTGCATAATATGTTAGATAGGTGCAAATAAATCTGCTATTTTACACGGTACTAGTCAAACACACAAAAAAATGCACAAATTGTCACATTGCTCACGTGTCCTAAACCTGCAGCTGCACCTCAAATTCAATTTTGGAAAATAAATGCAACAGAATGAGTAACTACAAATCAATCATAGAAAATGCCGGACCACACACTATTTATAGTCTCTTCCTCTACCAGTATCAGGTTTGAAGGTAAGACCTAGGTGCAGACAGTGTCGAAGTAACAAAAGTTTATTAAATTAAACACGGCAGGTAAAGGTACAGGACGGCAGGCAGGCTCAGGGTCAGGGCAGGCAGAGGTCGGTAATCCAGAGTAGTGGGGCAAAGGTACAGGACGGCAGGCAGGCTCAGGGTAAAAGCAGGCAGAAAGGTCAAAACCGGGAAAACTAGAAAACAGGAACTATACACAAGACAGGAACAAGGGGGAAAACGCTGGTAGGTTTGATGAACAAAATGAACTGGCAACAGGCCGGGCACATACCCGGTTGACCAGGGTGTCGGTATTGGAAATCTGCGATGAGGCCTGGGTCCAGGATGTCTCTGGCGGGGACCCAGCACCTCTCTTCTTGGCCATAACCCTCCCAGTCAACCAGGTACTGGAACCCCCTGCCCCGAGGTCGAACCTTCAAGAGATGCCTCACCGCGTAAGCATGTTGGCCGTCGATGAGATGGGGAAGCGGGGTGGGCCTGGAAATAGGAGACAAAAGGCTGTGAGACATGGGTTTAACTCTGGACACCTGAAAGGTAGGATGTATACGAATGGTCCGGGACAACAGAAGATGGGGATAATGATTTTGGAGATGTGAAACGGGCCGATAACCCGGGGTGAGAGTTTGCAGGATTCCACCCCGAGGGGCAGATCCCGGGTGGACAGCCATACCTTCTGCCCCGAGACGATACCGGGGAGCCGGGGTCCAGTGGCGATCCACTTGTCGTTGATACCTGGAGGTGGTCTTGAGGAGGGCCGACCGGGCTCTCCTCCAGGTACAACGACAGCGGCAGACAAACATCTGGGCAGAAGGTATGCTGACATCTTCTTCCTGCTCAGGGAAGAGCGGGGGCTGATACCCCAGGGAACACTCAAAAGGAGATAGGCACATGACAGAGCAGGGAAGGGTGTTGCAGGTATATTTGACCCACACCAGCTGCTGGCTCCAGGTGTTGGGGTTGGCGGAGACCAGGCAGCGCAGAGTAGTCTCTAGGTCCTAGTTGGCTCGTTCCGACTGGCCGTTGGACTGGGGGTGGAACCCGGAGGACAGGCTGGCCGACAATCCAATGAGAGTGCAGAACGCCTTCCAGAACCTTGGACGAGAACTGAGGGCCCCGGTCAGAGACCATGTCGACTGGTTGTCCATGGATCCAGAAGATGTGCTGCACCATGAGCTGGGCCGTATCTTTGGCAGAGGGTAGTTTGGGGAGAGGAATGAAGTGGGTGGCTTTGGAAAACCGATCCACCACACGTCAAGATGGCGGTGTTGCCATCAGATGGGGGAAGACCCGTGACAGAGTCCAGGGAGATGTGAGACCAGGGACGGCGAGGGACAGGCAGAGGTTGGAGGAGACCAGCCGGAGCTTGTTGAGGAGTCTTGCTTTGTGCACAAACCGTGCAAGCAGCAACGAATGCGGAGACATCAGGGACCATGGTAGGCCACCAAAAGCGCTGTCACACAAAAGCCAATCTCCGACAGGAGCCCGGGTGGCAGGTCAGTCTGGAGGAGAGGGCCCACTTCAGGACCGCGGAGCATACTGCACCAGGCACAAACATCCGTTTATCTGGTCCAGGGCAGAATGCTAGGACAGGAACACCCCCACTCCTACATCAGAAGCATTGGCCTCCACCAGGATGAACCAAGATGGGAGCAGTGGTGAAGAGATGTTTGAGGTCCCGGAATGCCCGGTCAGCAACAGGGGACCATGTGAACGGAACCTTGGGAGAGGTGAGAGCCTGGAACACAGCAGGGGCATTGGTGAGGCCAAATGGCATGACCGAATACTCGTAGTGGCCGCTGGCCATGTTGAAGGCGGTCTTCCACTCATCCCCCTCCCGTATCTGCACCAGGTGGTAGGTGTTCCATAGATCCGCCTTGGAAAATATGGTGGCCCCCTGGAGCAGCTCAGAGGAGATGAGTGGTAGCGGATCTTCACCGTTATGTCATTGAGTCCCCGGTAGGGTCTTGTCCTTCTCCACAAAGAAGAACCCTGCGCTGGCGGGAGAGGACAAAGGACGGATAAATCCTGCAGCTAGGGAGTCCCCAATGTAGGTCTCCATAGCCTTGGTCTCCGGTCCCGACAGTGAGTACAGTCATCCCCGGTCGTAGTGGTACTAGGGAGAAGGTCAATCCCGCAGTCATATGGTTGGTGCAGCGGAAGCGAAGTGGCCCGGGCCTTGTTGAACACCTCCCGAAGGTCCTGGTACTCTGCGGGAATGGCAGAGAGGTCTGGGGCAGGTTGCGCAGACTTCAGACAATGGGCGTGGCAGAATGGACTACAGCCCATGATTGCACCAGTAGACCAGTTGATGAGGGGATTGTGTCGCTGGAGCCAGGAGAATCCCAAAACCACGGGATTCTGAGGAGACTTGATGAGTAGAAATTGAATAGTCTCGCTGTGATTCCCTGGTACCTTAGGTTGATGGGAGTGGTATTATGAGTGATCCGGGCTATAGCGCGCCTGTCCTACGCTCAACATCCATGGGAATGTAGAGGGGCTAAGTGGGGATGTTCAGCTCGGAAGCCAGTGTGGCGTCCAAAAAGTTCTCATCGGCCCCAGAGTCAATGAGGACCCAGAGAGATTTAGACTGGTTTCCCCACAGCAGAATGACATGAAAAGGGTTGTGAGCAAGAGAAACTGAAAAGTTCTCCATATGGGCCACCAGCGTACTCGCTCCTACTGGWGAGCCTGGTCTTTTAAAGGATAAGAGGACACAAAATGACCAAGAGTCCCGCAATACAGACAACTCTTCATGTTGATCCTGTATTGTCGTTCCGCTGGCGACAGCCCAGCTCTGCCTAGTTGCATATGCTCGGGAAGAGGTGACTCAGCCGTCTTCGGCGACTCTCGGGGGACGTTGGGAAGCCTCGGGTTCTCTCGGCAACGGGACCATCGGGGACTTCAGGAATGACTCGGAGGCAAGGTGGATTCCCTGTATGTGCGAGTGAAATCGAATATCCTCTCCCTCTGTCGTTTCCGTAAACGCCCATCAATTCGGATGGTCAAAGCGATGAGGGAATCGAGATCCGTAGGTAACTCCCGAGCAGCAAGCTCATCCTTGACCTCCTCTGACACGTTGTGCAGGAACATATCGAACAGCGCTTCCTGGTTCCGAGCACTCACCGTTGCCAACGTATGGAAATCCATCACATAGTCTGCCACACTGTGGAAGTCCTGCAAAAGCTGTATTGGCTTCTGGGCAGCTTTTCTCCCGGAGAACGGGGCATCTAAAACCTTCTTCACCTCTCCCACAAACCTCCTAAAAGGCTAACGCATATGCCCGGCTGTTGTTCCCATACAGCAGTATTCCAGGTGAGAGCCCTCCTGGACATCAGCGTGATGAGGTAGGCTTTCTTGGAGTGATCCGAGGGGAAGGATGAGGGCTGAAGCTCGAAGACAAGGGCACACTGAGCTAGAAACGCCCGACAGGTGCTTGGCTCTCCATTGAAGCGTTCCGGGGAGGTAAGCGGGGCTCCCGAGAAGGTGGAGTGACCGATGAGATGGCGCTGCTAACAGCTAAGTTACTGAAGGGCTGTGAGGTTACCACCGTGGTAGGGTGCCTCCCAGACAACCCGCGGAATTGCTCCAGCAAAATGTCCAATGCCCGGTCATGGTGTTCAGCCAACATTTGGACCCCCTCCATAAGGCCACGAAGTAATTCCTTGTGCCTACCGATGGTGGCTCCTTGGGAGCGTTGCACCGCTGGCCCGAGTCTGCTGGGTCAGTCATGGCCAATTCGTACTATCAGGTTTGAAGGTAAGACCCAGGTGCAGACAGTGTCGAAGTAACAAAAGTGTATTAAATCGAACATGGTCAGGCAGGCTCAGGGATGAACAAAACAAACTGGCAACAAACAAACAGAGAACACAGGTATAAATACACAGGCGATAATGGAGAAGATGGGCGACACCTGGAGAGGGGGGTGGAGACAATCACAAAGACAGGTGAGACAGATCAGGGTGTGACAACCAGGATGATATGTGCCCAATACATTCATTCCTCAAATAGCAGCTGGGCCCCTGTGATGCTGTGTGTCCACCACACGGCTCCACAAAACTTTCTTTCACCCTTGTTTTAAAACAACACCTTCATTTAAAACATGCTGGGTGTCTGTCTATGCATTTTAATACTCTGTCTGAGGGCACCTGAAGACAGCGTGAGCTAGTGCTGAACAAACAATGCATCAGATAGTCTCTCATTCCAATTCTCAACAGGATTTGTACTTCTTACTTTGTGCATCTTCTGCCCTAACCACTGAATCATACCACCGACTATAGAACATGAGAATTTGTGAAAATCCTGTGAGGATTGAACATGCTTTTTCAGTGATATTATAGAGGAAAAACACTTTCACAAGACAGGTATAGAATAGGGACAATCATCAACAACATCTCCAAAGGATTTCCATCACCTTTCACCTGTCAGAAAAAGAGCATTACCATAAATAATATGCTTAAATTAGTGCTCACATGATAAAGCCCTTGCAATTACAAGTAGGCCTGCCGTAATGTACATTTGCATTCTGACATAGAGTCCTATGCATGAAACTAGAGTGTAATTCACTCACATATGCTTTCCTAAACATTGAAGGTATCACTGAAACGCCATTCCATTCGCTCCATGCTGGTCATTCTTATGAGCTGTCCTCCCCTCAGCAGGCTTCTGTGCACTGAAAGTAGCAATAACATAATCAAAGTATTTGTTTAAAGGAGACACTTCTAATCTGTTTTACATTTGTGCTTTTTTAGAAGCTCTGAAATATTTTAAAAGTACAAAAAGCACTGCCTTAACCCCTCACTATGTTAGTAATGGCACTTGGCTGTCTCTAGGGAAATCATGGCCAGTAAACCTTAATCCTGAGTCTGAAATTGGACAGTAGCTGTTGGTTTATTAAGACCATATAGCTCTTTCTACTATACAACTGGTTTCAAATGGGTTCAAATGAGAAGGATAAGAGGAAATCACAAAGATAATGAAAAAAAGTTGCACAAAAGGGACTGCTCGTGTTGTTGCATTTCACAATATGAGAAGCATGTCTTCCTGTTGTTAGCAAAATACACATGATATACCACAGCTACTGCAGCTCATGAGACAATAGTGTTTTGAAGGCTGCGTTATGGCTGGGTTCCCGGGGTAGCTTCCTATTTGGAGCCTGCTGATTAGACCAAACAACCCTTCTATTACAAGAGATAGTTGTAAATCATCTGGACATCAAATTAAATCAAATTGTATTTGTCACATGCGCCGAATACAACAGGTGTAGTGAAATACTTACTTACTTAGTATTTTCTAAAATAAAATAAAAATATAAATAAAGAAGAAAAATGGCATCATGAGGGAGGAATATTATGTGGCTATATTGAAGCAACATCTCAAGACATCAGTCAGGAAGTTAAAGCTTGGTCGCAAATGGGTCTTCCAAATGGACAATAACCCCAAGCATACTTCCAAAGTTGTGGCAAAATGGCTTAAGAACAACAAAGTCAAGGTATTGGAGGGTCCATCACAAAGCCCTGACCTCAATCCTATAGAAAATTTGTGGGCAGAACTGAAAAAGTGTGTGCGAGCAAGGAGGCCTACAAACCTGACTCAGTTACACCAGCTCTGTCAGGAGGAATGGGCCAAAATTCACCCAACTTATTGTGGGAAGCTTGTGGAAGGCTAACCGAAACGTTTGACCCAAGTTAAACAATTTAAAGGCAATTCTACCAAATACTGATTGAGTGTATGTAAACTTCTTACCTACTGGGAATGTGATGAAAGAAATAAAAGCTGAAATAAATCATTCTCTCTACTATTATTCTGACATTTCACATTCTTAAAACGAATTGGTGATCCTAACTGACCTAAGACAGGGAATTTTTACTAAGATTAAATGTCAGGAATTGTGAAAAACTGAGTTTAAATGTATTTGACCAAGGTGTATGTAAACTTCCGACTTCAACTGTACTGCAGGTAGAGTTAAAATGACTATGCATGGATAATGAACAGGGAGTAGCAGCAGCGTCAAAATATGTGTGGGAGGACAATGCAAATAGTCCGGCTAGCCATTCTATTAGCTGTTCAGCAGTCATATGTCTTGTGTGTAGAAGCTGTTAAGAAGCCTTTTGGACAAAGACTTGGCGCTCCGGTACTGCTTGCCGTGTGGTAGCAGAGAGAACAGTTTATGACTAGGGTGGCTGGAGTCTATAGCAATTTTTATGGCCTTCCTCTGACACTGCCTGGTATAGAGATCCTGGATGGCAGGAATCTTGGCTCCAGAGATGTACTGGGCCATACACACTACCCTCTGTAGTGCCTTGCGGTCGGAGGCCGAGCAGTTTCCATACCAGGCGGTAATGCAACCAGTCAGGATGCTCTCGATGGTGCAGCTGTATAACTTTTTGAGGATCTGAGGACCCATGCCATATCTTTTCAGTCTCCTGAGGGGGAATAGGCGTTGTCGTACCATCTTCACAACTGTCTTGGTGTGTTTGGGCCATGATAGTTTGTTGGTGATGTGGTCACCAAGAAACTTGAAGCTCTCAATCCGTAGCCTAATAGGCAATTTCACTATGTTAACATATTTTAATATAGTTTATAACTCTGTCTTCAACAGCCCTCTGTTGTAGGTTACACTGTGGTGTACAATCCCTTTGCAGGAACTAAAGTAAACTTAAATGAATAGGTTGGATCAGGCTTTGCAACCACTTGTTGAGTGGAGCTTGGCAGTAAAGAAAAGTCATAATATGTGTTTTCTACACACATTTCAGTATATCTAGGCTACTGAAACAACACAATTGATAGCCTACATTTTAAGACAAAGGTCAGAAATCAGTGAGTCTATATGACCCACATATTGGCTACATAAATAATATCATCCAGTATCATCCACATAGTGGCCTTTCAAAGATTACATTTCAAGTCTATTATATATAGATTTTTATAAACTGGGTGGTTAGAGCCCTGAATGCTGATTGGCTGACAGCCGTGGTATATCAGACTGTATACCACAGGTATGACAAAACATGTATTTTTACTGCTCTATTTAGGTTGATAACCAGTTGATAATACCAATAAGGCACCTCAGGGGTTTGTGGTATATTGCCAATATACCACGGCTAAGGGCACGATGCGTCGTGCCTAAGAACAGCCATTAGCCGTGATATGTTGGCCATATACTACACCCCATCCTGCTTTATTGCTTAAATATATCATAGTGTATATTAAATAAGGATAACAAACAGCACAGTTTGCAGTGGTAGTCTATTTTAATACTAGATTAACCAAATTATATTATAGATTTAGGCATAGCCTATTTTATGATTTACCTGCAACAGGTGGGTGTTCCTTAATTCCTTCGCAATAAAGCATTCGCTTTATTCATGTAGTCTTGAGTTGGAAAAGTTGGGGAATTTTACTATACATTCTCAGCAGAAACCCTTGTCCATGATAACTTTATTTTGACTTTAAAACATCTTGACCTAGGCCCATTTCGAGATGTAGGCATAGTCCGTGAAGTCATTTGTAGTTATGTCCTGTATTCGACGAAGATAAAGCAAATTCAGCGATCTTTCTTTCCCGCTGCGAAAGCGCTCCCTCTGAACATTTAAATGTAGCCCTACACCGCTGAGGTACACACCTTCCAAGAAGGGCATGGCACACGACGCGTAGCCTACATCCACTCTCTGGTGTGGTGTGGGATATGAAGTTTTTGGCTATAATTGTCCTGCAAATCCTGATGCCTAGCGGATTTAAAACAGCAGTGTAGGTTTAATTTGAAGATGAACAACAATTGATCTTCTGAAATACTTCTGTACTCCACGTGACTGCCACTTTCTAAATAGTGGCAACCCCTCTTTTTCGTGCACACTACTGTGCAAATGAAATGCTCCTCTGAGATGACCATATGTAGTGCTACTACCTGCAATTGAATACCTATGTTTTTATTCCAGAAGACCAGCTGATGGTAATAAACATCTAACCTATTAGACAACATGTCCAACAACAACAAAAGAGATGCACATTTTTGCTCCCAATGCTCAGATCCTAAATCAATTTCATCTGAATGATAGTCAGTCTCTTATCCTTACCTCCATTCTTGTAGCCCCATGATGAGGACATCACCTGAAAGAAGGAAAATAGTGCATCTAATGTTCCATACTTGGGTTAAGATGTAATGTTTTGCAGCATCAAATGCAGTAACTCCTTATTTATTTTCAAACATATGATATGACATTTGAAATGTGGTGTAAACCCTCACGAAAAAAGATTGCAGCCGGAGTGTAGTACAACTGCAGTATGCTGCAGATACTGCATCCAAAATAACCGTTTGTTTTGCATTACACTGCAGTTATTCTGCCATTACTGTGTCCAAAATACCACAGTCGACTGCAGTTACTGCACTTTTACTGCAGTTTCAAAACTGAAATCTTTTTTTGTAAGGGAATACATTGTTAGAAAACATTATTGAGGTTACAACTTTGTCATGTTAGTCATAGGGCCAACATTCTTGAAGTAAAATTAGACAAATTAAGTAAGACTTGAAAAATGTACTAGACTGACATCTATACTCAACAAAAGGAACCACTTGTCACGCCCTGATCTGTTTCACCTGTTCCTGTGATTGTCTCCACCCCCTCCAAGTGTTGCTTATTTTCCCCAGTGTATTTATCCCTGTGTTTCCTGTCTCTCTGTGCCAGTTTGTCTTGTATGTTTAGTCAAGTCAACCAGTGTGGTTTTCCCATACTCCTTTTTGCTATTCTCCTTTTTCTAGTCCTCCCGGTTTTGACCCTTGCCTGTTTCTGGACTCTGTACCCGCCTGCCTGACCATTCTGCCTGCCTTGACCACGAGCCTCTCTGCCACTCTGTACCTCCTGGACTCTGATCTGGTTTTGACCTTTTTGCCTGTCCACGACCATTCTCTTGCCTATCCCTTTTTATTATTAAACATTGTAAGACCAACATTCTGCCTCCTGTGTCTGCATCTGGGTCTCGCCTTGTGCCTTGATACCACTATTCTATGTAGTTCCTTTGATTTTTGATGATGTCAGAACTTTCTAAAATAAGCATGATTGGCTCCATGTGAACTCTTGTGAAAAGCTACTTTTGAATCCCGTTGCTGCGGTAACTCTGGGGTAATACATCCTTGAGAGCATGCTCACTGAAAACAAGCCAGTATTCACTCCATTCCCACACCCACTCCCAACTGACTGGAAAGTCTGTTACTTTGGGAGTCACTTACATGATGAACCGACTACTACTATGAAACCGTAAGCAAGTTATGAGAACTCTCATACTTTAATGTTTCTTTCTGAAAAAGAGTATACAACTGCAACTATATACATATGTAGTTTATAAAAAAATAAGTGATGTTTCAAATAAGTGATGTTTCAATATGGAGTATCAAAAATACTTAAATGTACATTTAAAAACAGATGCTCTCTATCACATTAATTCTTGTCCTTACCGGTACATGTATTTCAAACAATATTCCAAAACATTGTTTACATAAAAATAAAAAAAATCTTACTTTTGCCCTTCCAAACAATGAGCACAAACAGCTGAACAAGGCCATGTTCAGGTGTCCTATGAAAGGCCACAGGTCCTGGATGTGGGGTTAAAGGGGGGCCAAATGTGCTGGGTCCTGCATGGCTGTTCAGTGTCCACCACAGCCAGCTCTAGAGCTGTAGCTGGGAGGCAGAATATCAAGAGGCAGGCTGAGGGAAGTGGGCAGGGCTTGGGACAGTAAATCACAGCAGTAGCACAAGCCTGTTCGAAATGATGGTTGGTGCATACCAATGGACTGAATCACTGGACACTGGTTCTGGAAAAAAGGGCCCCTCAAAAAACAGCATACAGTATAATGTCTCTCTCTCTCTCGCTCTCTCTCTCTCTCTCTGTAGGTCAAGAAGGGAAGCACAGTGTATCAGAAATACTGAAGGGATTACATGACAGTTCTAAGCAATTTAAGACCATAATCCTCCCAGCCCCCAGTAATGGAAAAGGCTAAACTTACTAAATTCAATGATGGTGAACACATAAGCAAGCATCTCTTGACTGACGTAGAATGCACAATGGTCCCAATGTGCGCTGACCAAGGAATGTCCTCTGGAAACATGCTATACCCACACACTGTGGGATGATTGACAACTGAACAATGGACAATATTGTTATACACTGCTCAAAAAAATAAAGGGAACACTTAAACAACACAATGTAACTCCAAGTCAATCACACTTCTGTGAAATCAAACTGTCCACTTAGGAAGCAACACTGATTGACAATACATTTCACATGCTGTTGTGCAAATGGAATAGACAATAGGTGGAAATTATAGGCAATTAGCAAGACACCCCCAATAAAGGAGTGGTTCTGCAGGTGGTGACCACAGACCACTTCTCAGTTCCTATGCTTCCTGGCTGATGTTTTGGTCACTTTGGAATGCTGGCGGTGCTTTCACTCTAGTGGTAGCATGAGACGGCTACCACTAGTGGGTCTACAACCCACACAAGTGGCTCAGGTAGTGCAGCTCATCCAGGATGGCACATCAATGCGAGCTGTGGCAAGAAGGTTTGCTGTGTCTGTCAGCGTAGTGTCCAGAGCATGGAGGCGCTACCAGGAGACAGGCCAGACATCAGGAGATGTGGAGGAGGCCGTAGGAGGGCAACAACACAGCAGCAGGACCGCTACCTCCGCCTTTGTGCAAGGAGGAGCACTGCCAGAGCCCTGCAAAATGACCTCCAGCAGGCCACAAATGTGCATGTGTCTGCTCAAACGTTCAAAAACAGACTCCATGAGGGTGGTATGAGGGCCCGACGTCCACAGGTGGGGGTTGTGCTTACAGCCCAACACCGTGCAGGACGTTTGGCATTTTCCAGAGAACACCAAGATTGGCAAATTCGCCACTGGCGCCCTGTGCTCTTCACAGATGAAAGCAGGTTCACACTGAGCACATGTGACAGACGTGACAGTCTGGAGATGCCGTGGAGAACGTTCTGCTGCCTGCAACATCCTCCAGDATGACCGGTTTGGCGGTGGGTCAGTCATGGTGTGGGGTGGCATTTCTTTGGGGGGCCGCACAGCCCTKCATGMGCTCGCCAGAGGTAGCCTGACTGCCATTAGGTACCGAGATGAGATCCTCAGACCCCTTGTGAGACCATATGCTGGTGCGGTTGGCCCTGGGTTCCTCCTAATGCAAGACAATGCTAGACCTCATGTGGCTGGAGTGTGTCAGCAGTTCCTGCAAYAGGAAGGCATTGATGCTATGGACTGGCCCGCCCGTTCCCCAGACCTGAATCCAATTGAGCACATCTGGGACATCATGTCTCGCTCCATCCACCAACGCCACGTTGCACCACAGACTGTCCAGGAGTTGGCGGATGCTTTAGTCCAGGTCTGGGAGGAGATCCCTCAGGAGACCATCCGCCACCTCATCAGGAGCATGCCCAGGCGTTGTAGGGAGGTCATACAGGCACGTGGAGGCCACACACACTACTGAGCCTCATTTTGACTTGTTTTAAGGACATTACATCAAAGTTGGATCAGCCTGTAGTGTGGTTTTCCACATTAATTTTGAGTGTGACTCCAAATCCAGACCTCCATGGGTTGATAAATTTGATTTCCATTGATAATTTTTGTGTGATTTTGTTGTCAGCACATTCAACTATGTAAAGAAAAAAGTATTTAATAAGAATATTTCATTCATTCAGATCTAGGATGTGTTATTTTAGTGTTCCCTTTATTTTTTTGAGCAGTGTATTTCTATTGCTCATGTCATAAACAGTACTGTGTTTTCTACTTTCCAGGATAGCGCACAACATATTTAAATTAATATTGTCATGAAGACCTGTCATGAGGAGACAAGCATGCCGATCAACATGTGTCTCAGGCTTATAAGTAACAAGATCTGAATATTTTGTATTTTTAGATTTCCAATATATTAAGTCAACAAAGCTCAAAGACTGCATAATATGGTGTTTCCATCCACAACAATAACATAAACTTGGTTCCAATTTAATAGAGTCCGCATGGAACCCTTGAACTGTTGATGTACAGGCTTTATAAAATACATTTGATTGAATTTGAATTGGCTGGTAATGTCCTTCAATCAGATGGTTTTCACTCTTGACTACATGCAGAATACATAACACAAGTTTATTGTTTGTGGTATTATCATGAATGCAAAGAGAAGCTATCACCTTACAGACTGACAAGCATAATGCAGAATAAATAATGAACTGTCAACAATGACAATAATGGATTTGTTCTATATTGTGGGGATATATTCATCGTCAATATATTCATGGTCATTCATCAGAAAACACTTGACCTGGTAGGGATTACATGCCAGTCATACTTAGAATTTCTCAAGTGCACTTGGAATTCATCACAGTGCCTTTTGGAAATGTTCTATACTACGTGCATTCATTACATGTCTTTGTTTTCATTACACAAATGATACAATGTGTATGTGTGTTGTCTGCTATAAGAGAAGCCCATTGGTAATTGAACACACCTCTCTCTACGGCTAAATGTACCTGTCCATTCAACAAAAGGACAGTGCTGCTTGAGTGACATTTCTAGAACACTGTTGAGGTTGTTATAACAGATTCATAGCGGGTGATTTGATAGACAGATACAATAGAAAAAGTGTCTGCTAGGCAGGCAGCTAAGCCTGACTTCTCGACTCAGGGGAAGTGGCAATCTTACCTGCTTTTTTGTCCTCTACAAGAATATCAAACTATCGCTTCCTGGGCCAATATAGTTCATTTTACAAAGATCCCTCTAAAGCTTTAGTGGACTTATATAATGGTGGTGAGATGGTGATGGGAAATAACTTCAATTAAAATGCTTTAGTGGGATCTATGCTGTCTTTGTTCTGTTGGTGATGGTCTTCAGTCCAATCAAGGACTTTAGATGAGTGTCAGATAATAGAGGGTGGCTCGGGTATTTGTGGGAACTTCAGTAACTGTGGAGAGCAAAACCCTTCTAACTGAAACATGTTCTGTAGACTACACTGAATGCAATATGTCATTGAGATAACTTTAGAAAATACTCCTTGAGGGATTTCTCACACTTTATTACCAAAATACAAGTGGATGAAAATGTACAATACTGTGATTAGTCAGTGTAACTCAGCACCGTGTAGCCTAAGTAGCTTCCGGAAAACTACTAATTTGACAGAAAAGGGAACATGCATTTTCTTTTTTTCACTTATTTTAGGTGTAGTTACAGTCTTATATAAGTACAAACTTCATGATGCAGGCAGAAACATTTGCAAGAGGTTAAGATTGTTTTTGCAGACAAGCTACAGGTAACTGCCAAATAAAGGAAACACCAACATAAAGTTTCTTCACTGCACCTTGTCATAGATTCTACAAGTGTCTGGAACTTAATTGGAGGGATGCGACACCATTCTTACACGAGAATTTCCATAATTTGGTGTTTTGTTGATGGCGGTGGAAAATGCTGTTTGCTGTAAGAAGTTTCACAGAGGTTATTTAACTACCTGTATTATATGCAAAAATGCTTTTTAGTTAAACTGCTGCTGTTGTAGTCCTCGGTTCTTATTGCACACATTGGAGTTGTACTATTAGTGACATGAAAAACACATACCAAGGCAAGGACTTTTATTCTTCCAAATCCCTATATTTGAACAGTTCAAAATCAGAAACACTACATGTCGACTGTATGTCTTTGGTATGACCTTTACAAAACCATGTGATCAAAGGTCATGAACTTTCTACTGCAGTCGACTGGAAATTTGCTCCTCGCCAACAGCAAATTGAAGTCGGAACCAAAGCATTGTGGGAGACAACCTTCTGGGATTTTTGGAAGCAAAGGGCACTACAGGCTCTATATCCTTACAATCGAATCACGTAGGCCTTCATGTGATCCACATGAATAAATGAAATATCCTACTTGCAACAATATAGCTATCTCAATGTTACTGTAATGTAATGTGCTATGTTATAGCCTACAATTTTTCTTGTCTGTAATAATGTCACCAAACATTCAAATTTGTTGATTGTCGAGTATGTGTGAATAAAATGGAATAGATATTGTAGGATATGTATGGGTTATTGTAGGGGATTTCTACACAGGCAATTTTAGAGGCTTAATCTGTGTCCAGGACACCGTCCCTTAACGAGAAACTACCCGACACCAGTCGTGGGGTCAATACCAAGTGCATTTGACTGCTTTTCATATTGTTTACCCAGTAACTTATGTGAAGTGATGTACATGTATAGTCTAATCCTTTTCTGTACAGTGTGTTTTGTCCTTCATGTGATTAAATACAACTGTGTTCTTTACATGCTTACTAAAGGTTGAGAATTAAATAAATACACTGCAGGCTGTAGTGATGCTGACATGCAATAATTACCATACAGTAAGAATCTTTGTGGACCATATTTAATCAGATCTGTTACAATTCCATGTTGCGCAATCACAAATAATGAGGAAGGTACAAGGGCATAAAGTAATGACAAAGAAAAGAGCATATCCCATATAATGCAATAACACATATGTTCTCATTCTAGTAGCCTATGCACTCAATTCCTGGTTATATTTTGAGAAAACCATCACAGATACAAAACAAGTATTGTGAATGTTAGAGCTTGGGCTGGTGTCTAATTTCTTTATCAGGATATTCATTCCTTGGACCATGCTGATCATGTTCAGCTTTGTGTAGAAGTGGAATTTCAATACCATCCACCTCGGAAATAACAAAGGCGAATCCCATGTCTGCCACTGACGCATTTCCTAGAAAACAGCAGAAGTCATCCGACAGCAGATGCATATGTGCCTCTTCCGGCTTTACTTGTAAACTACTTCCGGCTTACCCCTAAAACTTACCACTAAAGCCCAATATCTTCAAGCCAGGAATCCCTCTGCGTGATGCCTCTTGTCAGTTTTAAGGGGGAAATTCACCCTTTTTCAACATAAACTTACTTTTGCTTACTAACCTTTGCCTGCTCATAGATGTTTAAAAATCACGATGCACACCAGATGTGATCAGTGGCCGTGTTCGAGAGCATAAAACCGTGATGCATCATGGGTAAATGGTGACTGACTGATCTCCAAGTAATATTGAGTAGTTGAGTCTAAACTCGCCTTTAAATGGGCCTGTTCCTCTGCCCAGGCTTTCCTGACACATGCCCAATCTTAGTACACCTGGATAGGTATTTTAGGTAACAGCTAACCACAAGGACCAATAGCCAATTGTAAGTGGTAAATGGCAGAGCGATTACCCCCATGTACAATACATTTGATGACTGTACTTAAGGTGTACTTTGTGATTCATGCTACACAAAGATCTTGACTGGCATCTGAACAACAGAAAAAATGATTTTGCACCATATTACAGAACCAAATACAAATTATTCAGATTTTGGAGAATTACAGTTTATATTCACATTTCTGTTTTAATAGAATTATATTAAATTAAATTATATTATATTACTGAGAGAGAACAGGGCATTTATAAATATATAATAACATAACTTTCCCCAGAAAATGTTAACTACAACCACCTACTGTACATAATTTTAAATGTTGCTGATATGAAAATTGAGCAACACTGCCACTTACTATCCTTGGATAATCAAATCTTAATTTCTAAATGAGAATACTACTTGTAAATAATCTAAATAAAACAGAAACCTAAGAAATATTGAAAATTAGGCATAAGGCAGTGTACAGTATACATACACACTGGCATCACATATTAGTCAGTGATATAGGTAAATGGACCATGTCACATAGAATATAGATCTCATGGTCCCCTTTACTCCTGCTAGTGTACTAGTAAGAAGTCATCTCTTCATGGGAGACACAGAGAGCCTGTTTAATCAAGCAGATAGTCCCTGTAAGGATATCAGAAAAGCCTCACTTTGACTCTTTTGTATGCATTGTACTCCACTGTATTTCTTAGCTGAGCTTAGCAATAATGGAAACAAAAAAAGAAAGAGGCAAAGCACTGTGCACTTTGGTCAAATCTCACTATTTTCCTTGTGGCACCAAAGCAAAATGCACAACGTTTTACACCAAGAGTACCCCCAACACACCATGGTCCTCGTCTTCCACAAATTACATGGTGTTGATTTGTATCCTTCTATTCCAAAAGGATTGTGTTAAGTTCAGTTTAGAGACAAGTCCACTGCTACGCAGACGGTGAGAACGTGAGAATCATCCATCCAATAACGAAGTAAAAGAGGAAGACGGGATACACCACCAAAGCTTTGCGATTAGAAGGCTGGCTATCTGCTAAGAAAGCTGTAGAGGCTGGGGGAAAATAATATACATACATTCAGTTACATGTTATCAGTGACTTGTTTTATGATTAAGCAATAAGGAGGTGTGTTTTATGGCCAATATACAATGGCTAAGGGTTGCTTGGACACAGCCCTTAGCCATGGTATATTGGCAATATATCACAAAGCCTCGAGGAGCCTTATTGCTATTATAAACTGGTTAACAATGTAGAGCAGTAAAAATACATGTTTTGTCAAACCAGTGGTATACAGTCTGATATACCATGGCTTCCAGCCAATCAGCATTCAGGGATCGAACAACCCAGGTTATGATAAAGATTAGACTGTATAATCTATTAAAATGTAGTACTAATGTTATGAGGAACACTTGAACAGGTTTAATCTTTATGCAACAGCTCCACCTACTGTAAGTCAGTATGACTGCAAACAGTCAATGTGTTTGTAGAGGTGTGTTGGCACCAATAAACGTAGTCAACCAAATAAGACGTGTAATATAGTTGTCTCCTTATGAAAAGGACTTTCCTTACCAAACGTGGACCAACTGAATGATGCTGTGACCACAATTAGTCGGACGATGAAGCTGACCATCCCAGACCCACCCAGCAGCACCAGCCTACAGACAACCATTGCCACAGTCAGAGGCATGATGCAGTAGCCTAGCACACACAGGCTCTGGAAAAAAGATCTAGAGGAAAGAAACACAGGAATTTGAAATGCACATATTTCTAAGTTTTCAATTAATAAATAAAATTCACCTCAAGGAACTAATCATATTACAGTACTTGCATGTTCAAAAGCATTTTTAATTTGACTATAATGATTGGAAGCTGGCTAGAAAGTTGGGCAGATGTAAATGATGGATACGTACATGGTGCCTCCCAGCAGCTTTGAGTTCAGTGTGATGATGACAGATCCAAACCAGATGATCACAAACACCTCTGCAAACTGGGGCCCTCCATCTTCCTTACTGTCAACTGAACCCCCCTGCAGCATCCTGAAAACAGGAAAGAAACATTATAAATCCATAGCACATCCTTTTCCAGTTGTCTTTCATTCTTAAAATGGCAATCATCACTTGAAACAATAACAAATAATTTTACCTGCCCCCATTTTAGTAAAAAGCTAAAGGGATGGGGCTGGAGAAAAGCAACCATTCTCAAATTCATATACAGGGCTATGGATACAAAGACCATCTATTACATTAAAATTATCGTTTTAACCATATTTTGAGGCTATATAGTGTTTGCTTACATTTACTTTGTTTACAAACATTGGAGTAAAACAAGTTTACATTTTGGGTTCTGATGGGGTATGACAGTGGAACCAAGCTCATGAGTCATTTCTAAGTTATATTCTTCAAGAATCAATGGGTACATATGATTCATTTATAAGTCCAAAAATGGATGTAGCAACTGCAGATTGCCCCTTTAAAAAGGGGCAATCTGCTACTACATTGAAACACGAATACTCACAGAGCCAGTGTCACACAGAGCAATAATGGGCCCCACAAGTCCCCTGGAAAAGAGGAGGAAGTTATCACAATCTTCCTAGAACATCAAACACAATTTCTATTGTCACATTTGTCTAGGTAGTACAGGAGGAAGTTAAAATAATATTACTAGAACACCTGTGTTTTCACTAGTTACCACTGCCACAAAGTCAAAATTGTCTATATCGTAAACATTTATGATTTTTTTTTTGTTGCTTTTTGGTCTTAATTTAAAATMTAGGCATAAGGTTAGCAATGGAGTTAAGGTTAGGTTTAAAATCAGATAAAAAAATGTAAAAAATAAATGATTGGGGAAAAAAAGGAAATTATTGAAAGCCATAATTATGATTTTGTGGCTATGTTAAGTAGTGATGACCAAACACCTGGCACATTTAGTTTGTCACATTTTCCTAGGTACTATTATAAATGTCAGTTTAAATCATGTTTGTTATATACATACTGTTATTCTTGTACGTGTTGGATAGATATCACTAAGTAAAGTACAGCTAGGTCACATGATGTAATACCAATTTATTGTGTTGGAATAGTATAAAAGATTAATTAATCTTTCAAAGTATATAGTACTCACAGTCTCTCAGTAGCGTTGAACTCTTCTTAGGATACATCACATGAACAAACTTTTTCCCCACTGCTTTCAGATCTCGTAACTGTAATTGAGACATGAGGGATTTTAGAAGAGGTTTTAAAGGTCTAATGCAGCCGTTTCTATCCCTATATGAAATCATTTCTGGGTGACAATTAAGTACATTACTAGCTAGGTTTCCATTCAATTGGCAACAGATTGTCATGTAAATATTCAAAAATCTGTATAAAGAAAATATGTGCATTTCCCCACCAAACTGACTTGTTGCGGATAAAAGTCAGTGCGTGATGACATAGTGCACACAAAATGTACTTTTACATTATCATGTACCGAAGAAAAATCTCAAGTGACAAAACTCTACTGATAGTTGTTACGAAAACTGTTGTGTTGAATAGCAAATGTGTCTACTCTGGTCTTGGCATGTGCACTCTTGCCAACAGCTCACAGATACAGTGCGGGTAGGCTGTGTGGGTAGGCTAGTCTACATGATGAGATCATTATGGATAAGGAATATTTTTATTTGTCAAACGGTAGTCAAGTATCAATCATCATGTCACCAGAATCAGAACCTCAATATTTATTGGAAAGGAGCATCAAGATCACTGTGCACTTTCACCACCCTGTGAAGTTCATCATAACTTATTTAATCTGTAGCCTAGGTTTCCGCGAGTCATAGTGGGAGGACCACACACCATATCAAGTTTACCTCGATATGATGGTTATTATATCAATATTTGCACATAAAGGCGTTTCCACCACCTCCACTTCTCGAATAATTAATTTTACAGACACGAAAAGATGCCACCATGTCAAACAAACAAATGATCTGTTGCCATTTATTATTATTATTATTATTTTTTTATTTTTTTTAATGTACCGAATCTACCTGTTTCCATCACATCTGTAGTGATTTAAAAAATATATATGGTATGACTTTACATGCATTAAAAACTGTGGATGGAAACATGGTCATAGTGATGGATTTCAATTGGAATGGTCAAAATGAAACAACAATAGCTTCTTGGCAAAGACCAATTTCTCAAGCAAGAATTTTGCTAGGACTGTCTGGGAGGGGTCTGAATGGGGAGGGGAAAACTGAAAACTAGCAGTTATTGACAGAGGTTTATAATTGTCTTTCTTATTGGTCTGTTAACAACAATAATTTACCACCTGGTGATATCACCAGGGAGACAAACTCCATCCCACCAAAACAGGCAGAAATTTCAGGCAGTCTTTTTAAACAGCTTTTACACTAAAGGGGCATTATTATAATTGTCCCAATATTATCCCAACGCTCATAGCGTGGAAATATATATAAAACATATGAAAATCACATTTTTGACCGCACTGGGCCTTTAACATATAATGTAAGCCAAATTAAAAAGGGGTCATGTAAGATGGAAGTGTGCACAGTATGGCATGAAGAGGGAAATCTTACTATGGTGTCTTTGACAGGTTCATCCAGTGTGGAGTATTCATCATCATGACTGGGGGTTCCAACAGGCACATTGATCTCCCCCTCAACAGGGATGTCTCCTGATATGGATACATCTGACAGACCTGCAAACTGGCGATAATAACAGGAAAAGGGGTTGTACAACTGAATGCATTGAAATGAAATGTGTCTTCCGAATTTAAGGTGCGGGGCTGCCTTAATCGACATCCACGTCTTCGGCGCCCGGGGAACAGTGGGTTAACTGCCTTGCTCAGGGGCAGAACGACAGATTTGTACCTTGTCAGCTCGGACGCTCTAACCACTAGGCTACCTGACACCCTAAACACAGATAACGTTACACATAAATACTTGTTTCTCAATAATGACAACAACCGATTTTTGGCATTTAGCCAATGCACTTTCGTCGTGATAATTCACTGCAGTCTTATTACATGTTGTTAGCAAGCGCAAATATAATTACTGTACTTTAGCTAACGTTAGTAACGTTAGTTACACAGTTAGCTAACTAGCTAACATTAGACAGCTAGCGTTACAGTTGCTATAGTTCTCCCTCAGGTTTTGGAAGCCATTTAGTACTTTTGCATGGACAGTGACTTTTCAGAAACGAACACCGACTTTCATTGGAGTGCTTGTCTCTCTCGCTCTCTCTGTGTTGACGCGTTTACCTAACGTTAGCTTAACTACAATAGCTAACAGCTAGCTAGCTAACTTGAACACCCATGTTGACATTCCCTTACTAGCTAATAGTATTTAATATTGGCATCAGAAACGCTTAATAGAACGTTCATGTATAATATGAAAAACAAGATATTAAAGAATTCATACACTGTTGTACAATAATACCGGTAGTTACATTATGTTCTTTATTCTTACCATAGGTTTACTTAACTCATCCACTTCCGCCATTTTCTCTGTCCAGACGGATATGAGACGTCATGCTTTGACCATAATGTCACGTGGCTTGATAACTGGCTACATGCTGGAGAGAAAAAACGTACAAAAACTAGACAAAGTAGACACACTTTTATGTTTGCATGATCTCCAGAATTTCTAAGATTAGCACCTTTTCAAAAGGAATATATTCCGGTTAGAATGCAATACTAGTATAAACAGTGACTGATACAAATAATGGGATGTTTGATGCCAATATGGAGGGGTTTGCGTTGCAATTTTCAAGAGCATGGGCGCTGCGCTATGTGGGGTTCGGGGATCAAAGTATATTGTCTTGACTTGTCAAATTGATATGAAGTAAGAGACAATAACTACAAGTAAAATATTACAATATGGAAAATATTTGGTGTAGTTGTCCCTTTAAGAATTATACTATGGGTGTGAAAGGAGGAGGTCCTTGGCAACACAGACCCAGATAGACACGAAAATACATTGTAACAAGAATCAGCTAACATTGTTTACCTAATGAATTAATGCGTCAAGGAACCAAAGAAGAGTCACTGTGTGCCACGGGTCCAAGGATTCGACAGCATTCATATCTGGAGGAGTGGGCTATTCAAATCTCAATCTGGAAATGTTATCAACAATGTTCTGCACTGATTCGATGCATTAATTCAGATTTCTAACTTAAACATCTAGGCTACTGTACAGCATTCCAAAAATAAGCAATGGGGCATCCTCCTCTTGAGTTCAGCGACTGCTATGAGGACAGTCCGGATTTTAGAGAAAGACTAAAATGCTATGAATTAGAATTGGAAAGAACAAGCAAATTTCTCAAAGATGTAATCAAAGACGGCAACAGTGTAATCAATGCAATCAAGGGTAAGCTTCTCTCTTTCTTCACCCTTTTTACTATTTTCTATGTAGACTGTTTGTGGGTTTTAAATGTTTTTCTATGTAGTATGTCGAAGAAGAGGAACCTGCATTGTTTAGACACAGCCAACATACAAATTAGTTGAGCAATTGTTCCAAAAAACAAAGCCTGCTTTTATATGATATAATGAAGCAATAAGCACGAGGGGGTGTAGTATGGCCAATATACCAGGCTAAGGGCTGTGCATATATACGACCCACGACGCAACGCGGAATGCCTGCATGGATACAGCACTTAGCCTTGTATGTTGGCCATATATCACAAACCCTCCAGGTGCCTTAATGCTTTTATAAACTGGTTACCAACGTAATTCGAACAGTAAAAATAAATGTTTTTGTCATACCCGTGGTATATGGTCTGATATACCACGGCTGTCAGCCAATCAGCATTTGGGGCTCGAACCAGACAGTTTATAATCTGTTGGAGCCCCTGATGGATTCCTGTAAAAATACATGAGTGTGAACAGATCCATAACATCATCAATGGAAAAACATTGCCAATTCATTGTGTGCCAAATAGTGACCTAATATGACTGTATTGGTATTGATTTCTGTTAAATTTTGATTTAACAAAAGTTTACAGTAACACAAGTTCAGTATTTGTCTAGCAGCTGAATGACAAGCTAACAGTTTCAACCAGTTTATCAGCCTAACTAACATGTTACTTTTCTTGATAAATAATTTGTGGATGACAGTGGGCTGTGACGGCAGACTATCAATTATGTAACTAACAGAACATGTAAAAAATCATGACCTAATATACAGACAACCTACAGCTATAGTGTAACTTAACTCTGGTGAACTCTGGTATGTATGACTCATCCCATGCTGACTTGCGCATGTGACACTTTTACTGTGCTTCATAAAGTCAGTCAAAATCCACAGAGCATTTTAGGTAGGCTTAAATGTTTGTTTCAGTCATACAAAAAATATGACCTGACGTTTGCACAGTCAATAACCAAACCCAAACCACATGCTAAGCAAGCGTAAGTGAACATTGGCCTTCCTCAGTGATTCCTTGTTCGACGCAACTGCATAAGCAACATGAACCTGTAGCATAAACAAKGTTTTTTCATTGATGTCGTGCTGTGCCTTATCCGTGCCATGGTCCTGTCTCTTTTCCTTCCTGTTTTCTCCTCCACCAAAACCACTGCCATGTGATATTTTACTCTACATATAAGGAGAAAATGCTGCCTTTGCAGATCATAAAAAGTGCAGCCTAAGGATTCTTACCCATCCCTTCCACATTACATAGCTGTGCCCCCCCCCCCCCCCCCCCCCCCCCCCCTCTCACTACCCCTCCTCCTCCCCCCCCTCCCCTCCCCTCATATATAGCACATCCCCTTACTGTCCAAGGTCCCTGAGCATTGCACATAATGTTATTGCACAACCCTATAATTTCAATGTCAATGATTCCATGATTATTTTACACAGTTACATTTTGCTTATCACTTTTCATTATTGCACGTTCCTGAATGAGTGAGTCAGCCCCTAATGTCCTTATTTGTTCTTAAGGGTCAGTGGGTGTAGCACAAATTATTTTTTGTACCTAGTTAATTTGCATCAGGGAAGTTTGTAGCGCTTCCTGGACAGCAGGAGCACAAACTCTGAGTTTAGCATATGGGAGGGGTCCTCTGCTATTTTGTTTGCCATCCTCAGCATATGTGTGGTAGCTGTCCAGAAAAGTTGTGTTGGTAGGGTTGCTGATAATTCTTTCTTGCAGTTTCAGCAGACTTGTCACACTGGCTTTTGCCTGTATAATGACACTGTTCTACCACGCAGTGATGCAGGTGGGGGACACATACAAACTAAATATACTTTAAAACCAAATTGAAGCTGTAGAAATTATAATGGACCTACATTCATACAGTTTCTTGACTGTCCAGCTTGCTAATCACCGAAATGAAAGGCCAAATGAAAGGTCAGGGCCACTGGTTGGTAGTCATTGTGTTCCTTGGGGCATGGCTTTTTCGGGATATGGATGATATGAGATGTTTTCCAGTCATGTGTGTGTGAGAGAGAGAGAGAGAGTTGAGGGGTGCCTGGAAGATGGGTTGCCAGACTGGGCCAATGGTTTACTGAAGGCTAGCCTCAGTGTGTCACCAAAGTACCACTGTGCTAATCRCAAAAGTCAGCTCTTGGATGTTCTCCATGAGTACCGCTGCCTTTGTTGGTATAGGACCAAATTTACTGGAACAGTATTTGCATTGTTAGACCCACCGAGATTCCGTTCTGTAGCCCAATTCGCAAAAGTCAAGCTTTTTATCTCAAACAGAAACTGTCATTGTAAGGAGAGATGCAGTGTTGCTGAGTATAGGATATGTCACTTATTCTGTCTTGGTGATAACTGTGAGTCACTTGAAGAGAGTTTTTGTTGTCGAGGTATTAGGAGCTGAAATAAGAGTTCCCCCCAACACCCATCTGGGTGCAAACACAAGTCCTCTAGTATAGTATATCATTTATTTTTTTAATCACTGAAGTGAGGAGGTTGACTTTCTATAAAGAATTGAAAACCCTAATTACAGAATTGCCTTTGAATGAAAGGATGGGCTATGTTATTGTTGGACTAGTCTGTCTGATATTTTCTGCCTCTTCATTGGCACACCCCTGAGGTAAAAGGAATTTGACACACCTATGCTAATGTAATGACTGTCTTCACTCATTAGAATGCTGAAAATAGATTATTTATAAACTGGGGGGTTCGAGCCTTGAATCCTGATTGGCTGAAAGCCGTGGTATATCAGACCATATACCATGGGTATGACAACATTTATTTTTACTGCTCTAATTACGTTGTTAACCAGTTTATAATAGCAGTAAGGCATCTCAGGGGTTTGTGATATATGGCCAATATACCACGGCTAAGGGCTGTGTCCTAGCACTCAGCGTTGCATCGTGCATAAGAACAGTCCTTAGCAGTGGTATATTGGCCATATACCACACCCCCTCGGACTTTATTGCTTAAGTATATTATTTGTATTTCTGATAGTTTGTGGATGCTGAATTTCACTATCTGATGTGTTCTCATGCTGCCTGTCTGGGCTAGTCATGGGAACCAACCAGTACCAGTCTCTAACTTTGACAATAGTCCTGAGTTAGCCCAAACCAAGAGTTGTCTAAGAGGAAGTAGGTGGGCCTCCTTATTCTTATTATTCCAGGCAGCATGACTTCCTCAAACATACCTTTTCTGTTTAGTTGCTCTCCAAATACTGTGCTTATTTATTTATGGCTGAACTGTAATGATGACAGTTCAATCACATATAAGCTCCATGTTTGGCAATCACCAAAATAAATATCACAATTTAATTGATAATGTCCTAATTACACCCTTTATCCTTTTATATCTAAATGTAAAGTGCTACTGTTATTATGTTGATTGTGTCGATAAAGTGTAATGTGTGTTTTATGAAGGTTATTCAGTGGCAGTGCAGAAGTTCTCCCAGACACTCAGTGTGTTCCAGTTCGACTTCATTGGTGATTCTCTGACAGATGATGAGATGAACATTGGTAAGTTCATATAGTGCTTTGTCATACATACACTTACTGTATTGGTCAGCCTGAAAGCCATATTCTGCATATCTCTATATGGCTCAAGTCTAGTCAGCCTTATTACTTTTCTCCCCAGCATTGACTGGTTGGCAATAGATTTCTTAATGTTTCTCAAAGTTTCAGTGTAATTGACTTCATTGAATTAGGAAGTTCTTTTTTGTTGTTGGTGATGGCACAAAGCCTTTATTGATTTCACTTCCTCCCTTGTTCAGTGCATATTAACCTGTCATCTTCTAGGGAACATGTTTACCCCATTAATTACACTATATAATAATGAAACAAGAACTCTGCCAAATATATTCACTATACAGTTACATAACACAGGCCACACCATAATGTAATGTGACATTACAAGACATACTGTAAATGTATTGTGACACCAGCACACAGCTAGAATGTCTTGATAACACATTACCTTTTTGTCAAAACAGTGTCCACAAGGTTAAAGAATATGTAGTTATGTACATGTGTCCTAGTTATGATATGTAACCTAATATCTATCTTTCTCTTTGTCTACAGCGGAGTCTTTCCAGGAGTTTGCTGGTCTCCTACAGGAAGTGGAGGATGACAGGATGATGCTGGTGGGTTATCAGCAGCACCTTTTTGACCCTCATACAACCAGAGGTGGAAATAAGAGAAACCCCAACTGGAACTGGCTTCCTGGGGTGAACTCTGTCTCTGGTCTTGTCCTCCTTTGGGCCTGTGKAATATAAATAATGATGTCATGATACTGCATTATCAGTGTGCAGTGAAAAGCAGCAGATCCTGTTATACTGGGCTTTCTGGATGCTTTACGGATTTTTAAAAAACACAGCTACTCTATAATTACAGCTGATGCTCTTTTTGAGGGGAAGAAGAGCAACACCTGCTGGAGTGCAAGATAATTCCCGGTTCATTTCTAGGCTTCTAATTGCTTGGTTACCTTTTTCATCCAATTTCTTATCATAACTAATCTTGCATGTTTGTAATGTAATGCATGGCATGCTTTTGACAAATGGCCAACAAAACACTCAATGTTTCATGTTTTTTCCTCGTTCAGGTTCAGAATGCTTGTGATCTGCTTATCAAGCCACTGGAGAAGTTTCGCAAGGACCAAATAGGAGTGACAAAGGTGAGTTCATATTTAGCTTTATATTAATTTATTTATAATATTTAGTGTGGTGGATACTTCAGTATTTACATTTGACAAATATTGGTTGTTGGATTGGATTGTTGAGTATACCTACTTTTCATTGAACAGTCATGTGCCCATTTAGCACTTTTTCACTTTAACTAGATGGGAGATAAACAGGATCTGAGTTTTGGCAGTGCATATAAATCCCGCTCATGTGCTGCTGAGGTGACACGGGCCCCCTTCCCCTTCCTCCATCTCCTCCAGATTTGCTTGTTGTGAAAATTCAGTGTGAAGCTCATGACACCAACCTACTTATTCAGCAAGACATTCAGTCAAACACAATGTATTTGTTTTTAGTGTACCTACCCAGTCCCACCATTAACTGACCCAGTTGATCAACTTTAAACTTTTTTACCATTGCAAAGACTATTCAAATGTACTCTTCCTATCCCTACTTGGTCCTACTGCAATGCAGGTTGATTGAATTGAGCCTTTAGATTAAGTGAATAAATAGCCAAAGTCAGTGGATGTGCTGTAGTAACACCACTAGTGTCCAAATACATAAATATAGAAAGACATGTCCTGGAGGAAGGAGCTTCCAACTGGGCACAAACTGGTTGAATAAACGTAATTTTTCAACGTATTGTGATATGGAATCAACATGGAAAATACGTTTATAGGTATTGCGTGTTCGAATGTCATCGCGGACAACATTAGAATTTTAACTAATTGGCAACTTTGCAACTACTTAGCATGTTAGCTAACTCTTCCCCTTAACCCTAACCTTAACCCTTTAACCTAACTCTTAACCTTAGCCTCTAGCCTTGCTGACGTTAGCCACCTAGCTAACATTAGACACAACAAATTAGAATTCATAACATATCATACGAATTGGAATTCGTAACATAACAAACAAAATTGATGATGGACATCTACAAATTAATACAAACCATACAAAACGTAACATATCATACTAATTGGAGTGTAACGGATTTAAATGTACTATGTTACATCTACCCCTGAGTCCAGGTTGGTTTGGGCTCCTGAGTGGTATAGTGGTCTAAGGCACTGCATCTCAGTGTTAGAGGTATCACAGCAGACCCTGGTTCGATTCCTGGCTGTATCACAACCGGCCGTGATTGGGAGTCCTATAGGGCGGCGCACAATTGGCCCAGCATTGTCCGGGTTGTAAATAAGAATTTGTTCTTACCTGACTTGCCTAGTTAAATAAAATKAATTAAAACTGAGCAAATGAAATGTGGCCATACTTCAGCAATGATGATATTTAGACCTATGTAGCATTTTACAAAGTCATCAAGAACAATTGTTTGAATTCAACCCAGAATTGTTTAAAATAAACAGTCTAGGGTTTCAAGCTCTGGTTGATTTCAAATTTAATGTGATATTGAATTATTAAGTAATGGGACAAATTCACTTATGTGTATTAAAGTAGTCAAAAGTTTAGTGTTTGGTCCCACATTTCTTGATGTAATTAATCATTGCGTGCTAGGAATATGGGACCAAATACTAAGCTTGTTAATTTGTCCCAATACCTTTGGTCCCCTAAAATGGGGGACTATGTACAAAAAGTGCTGTAWTTTCTAAACAGTTCACCCGATATGGATGAAAATACCCTCAAATGAAAGCTGACAGTCTGCACTTTAACCTCATAGTCATTGTATCATTTCAAATCCAAAGTGCTGGAGTACAGAGCCATCTGTCACTGTCCCAAAACTTTTGGAGCTCACTGTAAGTGAAAGTATAGGACTAACTCAAGTTACACTTTATTTATAGTGCATTTAAAGTCAGTGGCACAGATGGAACTACACAAGCATAAGATACATCTCTTTCAAATGTTTATATTTGGTTGTGTTGACAACCAAACACACTATCACTTTTGAAATCCAATAAATAGCCTATTAACTTGTCGACAAGTTAACAAATGATATTGGATTCACATCTCACACTCAACCAAAAGTAAAATAATGTTATTAAGCCTGTGGCTCAGATGGAAATATCCAAGCAGTAGATACATCTCCTCCTTTAAATGTTGATATTTGGTTGCATTGTCAACCAAACACAATTTAATATTACCTTTGTAATGCAGTAAATAGTTTCCTTCATTTAGGTTATCTTACAAAGGAATGTAATATTCTACCTTAAAACAAGTAACACATCTGTGGCCACATGTTGAGGTTACTAAAACTATAAAGGTCTTATGTAATCATATATACTATGTTCAAGATCACATTCATAAGTCATCACAGGTCTGTGGAGATCTTCACCATTGCTATAATAATCTGCGCTGAATCTCAAATGGCATTGATCACTTGCACCATGTACTTTTAATGTCATCTCAACTGCAATCCCAGTCATTTGGTTCTGCTTTTAGATGAATCACAGCAACGTCACATTAATCTGTTGTCTAAATAAACAAAATGTCTGATATTGTATTCCCATTTGAACTTTGCTGTGCTTTTAAATGGTTGAAAGCACAGTGATAGACATTTGGGTGACAACTTAACCAAAAATCAGACATTGTTTTCCATGGGAATTTGGTTGTGCTTTTAGATAGTTGAAAGCATAGTGATAACACATAGGAAATTCAACTGTCTTTTTAAGAGGGTGAATATAATTTGTAATCCCATTGATCAACGTCTCAACCACATTGAAATTATGTAGTGTGTCCAGATCTATCTAACACACATTAGTCTCAGCATTTGTACTAAATACATGGACATTGCTTTCAAGAAGTGGTAGATTGCCTTTATCCAACTAAATATTTGTGTGACTCTCTTCCCTTTGCCAAGTAAGCTATGGTCTAGGTTGTGGACTGTAGTGCTTTGGCATCTGTAATCAACTGCAGATGACCTCAGCTGAGACGCTAGCTCAAACAAATGCTTGGCATCCCAAGCATGGTGGCAGTACTATCTACACCAGGGTTTCCCAACTCTGTCTTTGAGGATGTCCAGACAGCCCACATTTTTGTTATAGCCCTGCACTAACAGACCTGATTCATCTAATCAACTAATACTCAACGCCCAAACCTTCTATTTTAACAAACTAACGCAATGGTAAATCTTAGCGCTGACGGTAGCGCTATAGGTCCGGGGGTGTGTCAGAAATATTTTTGCTAATTTCACAGCAGGAATTATGGGAACAATAGGTGACGGTGCTACGAAAAGGCTGGGTTTTGATTCATATATAAGTTGTCGGTAGGAGTTGTGGGACAAGGGCTTGACCATTCACTGGCCAATCAACTTGTTCCAAGGATTAATACTTCATGTGGTTGTCTCAAGTTGTGTATGTTATTGACTGCCTTTGCCTTGTCATCAACTCCAATTCGGCTGGAGGCACGGAATATTTGTGTCCTCGTCCGTTTATTAAAGGCCCAATGCAGTCAAAATTCATTTTTTTCCTTTGATCAATTTGATCAGTGTTATTTCCTAATAGTTGCTGTTTGGAAACACAATCTACACAGGACCTTCTAACCAGCAGGTTTGCATGGGTGTGGCATTTTGGCTGTCCATGGTGATATGACCATCCTGAAAATTGGTCAATAGACCAATAGCAGCAAAGAGTTCCAAACCTRTCTGCCAATAACAGCTAATTTTCATTTTTCCCTTCCCCATTCAGATAGGTCCCAGAGACAGTCCTAGCTAAATTCTTGCTTGAGAAAATTATWATTTTTTTGCTAAAAAGCTATTTTTGCCCATTTTAATGGAACTCTATTACAATAAGGTACTTAATTGTTACCCAGAAAATTATATGCGTTGTTCTTGACCCCATTTCACACGGGCTATTTTGGAACCATGTTTCTTGGGCTAGCCCTGAAAAGTCAGCGCTAACCCTGCTCAGGAGCAGGGCCAGCTATCCCTGGGCTAAGGTTGGTGCTTGCCCACTTTATAATGTGCAAGTGTGAACACTCGCTCAGCCCCAGGCTAAAATCTCCCTTAGCCCTGGGCTAAGGTGCAGTGTGAACGCGCCTCACGTAGGCGCCTCACATATGCCCATCATGGAATGAGAGATGAGACGATGACGGTGACACACGTGCTGTATTTAGAAACATCTAAGTTATTTTCATTCGATTAAAAACCAAGCCCTCAGTAGGCTACCCTTACCCTACTATAACGAAAGCTGGTTAAATAGCAATGTGTCTGCTGTCTTTCTGGCCATGCATTAGCCAAGTAGCCTATCATAAAAGGTGTCTAAATGGTCATCTTGTGAGGCTTTTACTGGCATGCTTTTGCGTTATTCACAATTCACATACAGTAGGCCTACCTGCATACTCCATTTTACTTGTATCCATCCCCATTTCCAAAGAGTGCCTCTTGTCCAGTTACCAAAGACGTGCTCCTCCAAAATTACTCAAATTATTCTGTCCTATTGTAGATAAAAAGGGGATGRCCGCTTACTGTTTTGCTGCTCCCAAACGTTATTTTTGAATTAAGCTTTGGTGATTAAGATTTATTTCAAAGCYGTCTCATGAGCCAAACCTTTTATTGATAGTATTGGGTACTCTGGTGATTGCATTGGGCAGAAAAAAAACTGCCTTCATTGATATGTACACGGGCACAAAGAGCACATTTCTGTTGTTCCATGAGCATTTGGGCACTGTGCGTCATGGATATTACATAACCAAACGCTTTACCGCTAAGACCTACTTTTGGTGAGTCAAATCTCCCTATTTACGCTGAAGGAAATTGTCACTTTTGCGCTAGTTGTTAAGGACACACCTCAAATATTGCCACTCCTTTCACCTCAGTGCAAGCGAGATGATACTGGGGCAAAGGTTGGAAAATGCCAGAGTGCCAGTTTTTACATGCTGTAATTGCCAGCTAACGTGTGTTTTGACACTTGCACCGCCTTAGTGCCAGACAAAAATAGAGCCCCTTGAGTAGTTGAATCAGGTGTGTGAGGGTTCAGTGCAGGGCGAGAACAACACTGTGGACTGTTTTTTGTAGTCCCCCAGGAGAGAGTTGGGAAACACTGATCTCAACTGATCAAGGCCAGTTATGGCTGTGTGGAGCAACATGTGCATGTACAAACTCAAATCAAATCAAATCAAATTGTATTTGTCACATACACATGGTTAGCAGATGTTAATGCGAGTGTAGCGAAATGCTTGTGCTTCTAGTTCCGACAATGCAGTAATAACCAACGAGTAACCTAACAATTTCAAAACAGCTACCTTATACACACAAGTGTAGAGGGATGAAGAATATGTACATAAAGATATATGAATGAGTGATGGTACAGAACGGCATAGGCAAGATGCAGTAGATGGTATCGAGTACAGTATATACATATGAGATGAGTAATGTAGGGTATGTAAACATTATATTAAGTGGCATTGTTTAAAGTGGCTAGTGATACATTTTTTACATGTATGGCAGCAGCCACTCAATGTTAGTGGTGGCTGTTTTAACAGTCTGATGGCCTTGAGATAGAAGCTCTTTTTCAGTATCCCGGTCCCTGCTTTGATGCACCTGTACTGACCTCGCCTTCTGGATGATAGCGGGGTGAACAGGCAGTGGCTCGGGTGGTTGTTGTCCTTGATGATCTTTATGGCCTTCCTGAGACATCGGGTGGTGTAGGTGTCCTGTAGGGCAGGTAGTTTGCCTCCGGTGATGCGTTGTGCAGACCTCACTACCCTCTGGAGAGCCTTACGGTTGTGGGCGGAGCAGTTGCCATACCAGGCGGTGATACAGCCCGACAAGATGCTCTCGATTGTGCATCTGTAAAAGTTTGTGAGTGCTTTTGGTGAGAAGCCGAATTTCTTCAGCCTCCTGAGGTTGAAGAGGCGCTGCTGCGCCTTCTTCATCACGCCGTCTGTGTGGGTGGACCAATTCAGTTTGTCCGTGATGTGTACGCAGAGGAACTTAACTTTCTACCCTATCCACATCGACGGAACATGAGGCTGAAGAAATTCGGCTTCTCACCAAAAGCACTCAAACTTTTACAGATGCACAATCGAGAGAATCTTGTGCTCCCTCTGCTGTTTCCTGAAGTCCACGATCATCTCCTTTGTTTTGTTGACGTTGAGTGTGAGGTTATTTTCCTGACACCACACTCCGAGGGCCCTCACCTCCTCCCTGTAGGCCGTCTCTTCGTTGTTGGTAATCAAGCCTACCACTGTAGTGTCGTCTGCAAACTTGATGATTGAGTTGGAGGCGTGCATGGCCACGCAGTCGTGGGTGAACAGGGAGTACAGGAGAGGGCTCAGAACGCACCCTTGTGCGGCCCCAGTGTTGAGATCAAGCCGGGTGGAATGTTGTTACCTACCCTCACCACCTGAGGGCGGCCCGCCGGGAAGTCCAGTACCCAGTTGCACAGGCCGGGGTCGAGACCCAGGGTCTCGAGCTTGATGACGAGTTTGGAGGTACTATGGTGTTAAATGCTGAGCTGTAGTCGATGAACAGCATTCTCACATGGTATTCCTCTTGTCCAGATGGGTTAGGGCAGTGTGGTTGCGATTGCGTCGTCTGTGGACCTTTGGGGTTGCGATTGCGTCGTCTGTGGACCTATTGGGGGGTAAGCAATTGGAGTGGGTCTAGGGTGTCAGGTAGGGTGGAGGTGATATGGTCCTTGACTAGTCTCTCAAAGCACTTCATGATGACGGAATTGAGTGCTACGGGGCGGTAGTCGTTTAGCTCAGTTACCTTAGCTTTCTTGGGAATAGGAACAATGGTGGCCCTCTTGAAGCATGTGGGAACAGCAGACTGGGATAAGGATTGATTGAATATGTCCGTAAACACACCAGCCAGCTGGTCTGCGCATGCTCCGAGGACGCGGCTGGTGATGCCGTCTGGGCCTGCAGCCTTGCGAGGGTTAACACGTTTAAATGTTTTACTCACGTCGGCTGCAGTGAAGGAGAGTCCGCAGGTTTTGGTAGCGGGACATGTCATTGGCACTGTATTGTCCTCAAAGCGAGCAAAGAAGTTGTTTAGTCTGTCTGGGAGCAAGACAAKCTGTTACTATTATGACATTATGATCTTGCTATTATTATTGTTGACACATGATGAAGTCTCACACTGAAAAACAATTCAAATGTTTTGTTGAATTATTGTGTAATTAATTGAATAAACTTCTGTCTATCTTTTAGGAAAGAAGAAAGAAGTTTGAGAAAGAGAGTGAAAAATATTACTCTCAGTTAGATAAACATCTGAATTTGTCAGCTAAGAAGAAGGAAACTCAGCTGCAGGAGGTTGGTGGAAATCCCTCAACAGAGACTTCCTGTAAAGAGTTTAATGGAACTCTGAAGGGATTAAAAGTTTTGTTTGTAAAATGTGAATATTTTATTCTAATGCTCCCTAATTGGTTAACTCAACTGGCTCAAGCTCACCGGCTTAAAGTTTAGCCAATAAAAACAAATATTAAGACTATTCGGAAACAAGCTGCTTTGTAATCACCATTTCATTCCTCCAAAGGCTGACGAGCTGCTGGACAAAGAGAGGCGGAACTTCTATGAGTCGTCAGTGGAATATGTGTACCAGATCCAGCAGGTGCAGGACAGGAAGAAGTTTGATGTGGTGGAGCCTGTGAGTGTTTTCTTCCTCTCGGTCGTCCACACTTCCTGTTTACACCTCCCTGTGTTGCTGCACGGATATACACACACACACACGCACACGCACACACGCACACGCACACYCACACAGCTACAGATGCTGCCTGTGTAAGCTATTAAATGATACGGCCACAGTGGATCAGTGGCACACATCCTGAACAACCATAATTACCTCTGAACACCATTGCACATTGAGACAGGCAAGTCTAACATGGCACACTAGGAAAGAATTACTCACAATCTCATTGATTTTGATTTCTCATTTGAACCAATGGCTAGATTAGCAATAGGTCAGTGTTAGAGTACGGTATGAGTGAGTGTTAAGAACAGCCTTTGATRAGCTATGAGAGTCTAGAAGTCTGGTACGCAAGGCTACTGTAGTACGGAGGTGAACTCTTACACTTCACTTCATTAAGTATTATAAAATGTATTTGCCCATTATAAGAATATAGTGAACGGACCATTTTTGAATAATTATCAATATACTAATAATCGGTTGTATGTTGGGTTGTTTTCAATGGACAGGTGCTGGCATTTCTTCACAGTATCCTAACACTCAACAACCTGACGGTGGAGATGACTCAGGACTTCATGCCCTATAAGCAGGAGCTGCAGCTCAGCTTGCAGAATGTGAGTAGCTACCGATGGTAATGACAACATTAGTTAAATGAGACTCAATAATGATGATGCCTAAACCTGGAGGCGATAGATATATTAATGGTGATGGGTCTAGTTAGGACTCCAGGAAGCGGTCATAGGGCTTCCCAATAACCATCCAACATGACCGTGAGTCTGAGTGTGTTTTGATGTGATCTGCAGACGCGGAACCACTTTGAGAGCACTCGTGAGGAGATAGAGGAGCTGATGAAGAGAATGAAGCAGCAAACCCAGATTGGTAAAATGCACAGCAAACCAGTCATTGAGGGCTACTTGTACTCTCAGGAGAAGTGTAAGTATGCATGCTATAGTTTGTAAACCTGCTACATTCCTCTCAACATGTTGTATTCAATAAGCCCTGACCTGACATGATAAACTATCACCCTGCTCTCTCAGGGGCCTTGGGTGTGTCATGGGTGAAGTACTACTGTAAGTATCACAAAGACAGTAAGCTGTTTGTCATGGTCCCTGCTGAACCAAAACCTGCAACCAAACAGGTAGGTCATAAAATGGGTCGTATAATCTGTATAAGACACTTGAACAACTATTTGTCACATCTCTGATAATTGATCAGACTCAATGGAATTATTTAAATGCACATGCGCTCATATATTACTTGTGTTTTTACTGTTTTATTAACTTTCTGCAAAGCTTTAATGTAGAGATTCTCTCTAGTCCTCTCTCCCCCACTTTTTAACTACACACTATCATGGTTTCTTCCAGGGCCCCACAGAGCTGAAGCTTAAATCCTGCTTCCGCAGAAAGACAGAGTCCATAGACAAGCGCTTCTGCTTTGATATTGAAACTTACGAGAGGTTAGTACAAATGCTCCACTTTGAGACTTCGAGATGAGGTAGACTTTGTATTAGATGATACATGCCTTGTGGGATAAACAAGTTTGAGCAGTGAAGTGAACAGGTGGTCTACAAGGACACTAAGTGTGTGGGTACAGAGTGGATTCTAGCCCAAACAATCAGTTGGCAGCAGGCTCCTCTATATCCTGCTGGAAGCAGATGGCAAACTCAGTGATTTCAGGGGAAGGGAACACCATGAACTCATATGTATACAAGTAAAACATTCTGTACAATATGCACAGCAGAGGGACACAAGCCATACACTGACAGATTAGATTTAGATTTAAGTTCATTTTTATTTTGATTATGGGTTTCATGTAACAAAACTGTAGACAAATAAATGAAATATATGCCCTAACTGTGACACTTGTTCCTATAACCATAGAAACACACCTGTCACACTCCAGGCAGTTTCGGAGGCCAACAGGAAGTTGTGGATGGAGGCCATGTACGGAAAAGAGCCTGTGAGTTTCTTTGCTGCCTCCTACTGGAGGGTCCATACAACCCCCCTGGTCCAAAAGTTATTCTGTACTGTAAAGGCATTGTGTTTATAGTCCTCATCTTGCTGTTTACTTTGGTTTTGATAAACAATAATATGATTATAAAAGCAGCATCTCTTTATAATAATAGCATATATTCTGCATCATACAGATCATTTATGATGGCCACAGAAAGCTCCACATATACTTCTGTTTCTTGGTGTCTTACATTTTCCTTTCATTCCAGATTTATCATTCCCCAATTCACAAGCAAGCTGAAAGTATGTACCATTAGCAGTGTTCATTTTTTTGTATTTTACTCCAGTATATTATAGTGAATTAAAATGTATTCGTCTCATTGAACATCCTTACACACACACATTTGTATGTAGTGCCACTGCTTGTGAAATCTATAAAATGTTACTTGCCTTCCACAGTGCAATTGAATGAAGTTGGATTCAAGTTTGTGAGAAAATGCATCAACTTTGTTGAAACTGAAGGTAAAGTTACCAGAAAGTTCCAGTACACACCATGTGTTTTCTCTTTGTATGTCTCGGATCAGATTTCATGCCAGGTTTGTCATAGTCTAGTCAGTTTGCCTCATTGCCCTTTAGAGGGCAGAGATGAGTTGTGTTTGGAATGAGATCRGCTAAAGCCTCACTGCTATCCTGAATGAACCTTCTCACCAAAGGCCAGCACTAAATAAAAACACTGGCTCCAATGTGTCCGGCCAGGAGAGCATAACTTTGGCATGTAGCTCAACATAATAAACTTCCTTACAGTAGAGTACTTCAGTCCGTACTAAATGAGCTGTTTTACTTTGTTTACATCAATGGAACTATTAATAACGCAACAGTACTGTGCATAGCTTATTAATAATCATGCTTGCAGGTAGGCAACAAAGGTATTACTCCAGAGGGAGTCTATTCACATGTGGCATCAGAACACTTTTAACAGTGTGGTCACCTCATATTCAACTGTTTCGATTTCTCAAGCAGCTTAAATTCTTTAGATTCCATGGGCCTTCTCACTTCAGCCCTCCCTAATTCACTCTTCTATACTCTACTTTAATTTAGTAAAAATACACTCAGTCTGTATTTATGAGTTTGGTGAAGCACCAGCACTATGATATGCTCCCTGTATCTTTCACAACCAGTAAGATATGCAGGCATCATATAATAACATAAACTCCAGCTGTCCACTGGAGCAGTGAAGCAAATCATTCATTTGAAAGAGGTTGAGACGTAGGCTAGCGTTGTCAAGGCGGTGTCTGCTACTTTCCCATTTTCACTCCAGTTCAGACAGGCCTGCACTGAGGAACAGCCTGTACATTTCCACTGCTTGGAATTTCTCTGGAGGAAACTCCCCCTTTAGTTTCCTTTTACCTCAACCCCATCCACTCTCTCCATCTCCTGCTCTCTTTTACAGGACTCACACAAGAAGGAGTGTACAGAACTGTTGGCAGCAACATCCAAGTCCAGAAGCTTTTAAATGTATTTTTTGGTGAGGAAATTACCCAGTCAACATCTGTGCTCTCTATTGAGTTGGGATTGAGGAATGCATAGAAACAGAAGGGCTGTTTTGAAGCAGAATAAAATGATTAAGTTGTTAAATTTACCTGTTTCACTGGCACACACAACAGGATTTGAAACAATATTAAAAAGTACTTAGTAAATATTGTTTTATTTCTAATTTATGGACTAGTTTATAAGTAATTTCCTCGCCCCTAAAGCGGATGACAATTAATTGATCCGATATTTAAGATGTGCCATTGCAAAGGCTAAATTTATTATATTGTATCCATGTTTGCAGCCCTCTATAATGATGTTGTGGAAACATTGAAATGTTATATTTACTTGCCTTTTTGAATGAAGGAATACAATTAATGGTTGCATATAAATAAATAATCTGAGACAAATAAGCTCTTTAATAAAATAGTTTAATTAACTCTAGACCAATACATTCAGATATTTCAACTGGCTGGACCTACTGTAGATAACTTGCCAGTTATTTTTTTTATATATATATAGCTATATATTTTATTTTGACCATTACTGCATATTTGTTTTTAATTGGTTCCCTCCTCTCTCTGTAGACCAGAAATGCCCAGGGGATGTGGATTTCCACAGCGGTGACTGGGACATAAAAACCATCACCAGTGCCATGAAGTTTTATCTCAGGTGTGTTCCCATCCTCTTAAATCATCCAGCAGGTGACACACAAGAGCCAGCTGCTCTGGAACAACAAGCTCAATATAATTATGTTACACCAGCCTTTGTCTGAAGCCCATTAGCACTCAGCTTCTACATCAGAGCCATATAAAATTATATACGGCTCTGTATTGCGTGAAGTGTACAGTATGCACAGTATAGTATGTACATTTTGCAGTTCTATGGCATTTCCAGACTGTATATTCTGTATATGTTTTATATGAAAATATTATGTTTCAAGTTAGTTATGTCTAATGATTAGAGATACTTTGTAATAATCTATGCTGGCTGAGGATGAGAGGTTTTTCTCTGCTCCATGAGCCTAGTATAATTGTTTGCTGTTTGAAGTACTCCGTTACAAGGCCTCTTGGCTTCAAGGCCAGGTTTTTATCCTCCCCCAATACCCATCATGATGATTTACTCACATGTCTTTTTGCCACGCTTGGAAGAGGCCAGGCAGCTGTTTGAAGGAGCTTGCTCAAGGCCTTTGGTCTCTCATGCCTTAACACTGCGCTGATAAATCTAATTTCAGATCAGGAAATAAAAATGTTGATAAAGAGAAATTTGCCAGTGAACTCTCATTCATTCAGAATGAGTAGCACTTGTTGATGCTGAAAGTGCATGAGCAACACATGAGTAGCAGTTGTTAAAAACGGTGTTTTAGGGTATGATGTAAGTGTTGGAGTATTTGTACTGTACTTGTTTACCTGATCGCGTGTGTTCATCCACAGGAGTCTAGCAGAGCCTCTGATGACCTACGGTCTCAACAGGGACCTCATCTTAGCAGCAAGTAAGACGTGTTTTCGCACTTACTGACTTAAAAACAACATTGGGGAAACAATTACTGAAACCCACTTCAAGATAAGATATTATCTGATTTGCATATGGCTTACACATTTAAAAAGAAACTGCACCAGTCCCCTAAACTGATGGAATTCTGTTATCATAACAGACGTCAGATTTATAGATCTTTAGCATAGTCTCATTGCACATAAAACGTACGTTTCCTTCTCATGTGAGGGCATGTTTTTGTAGGACACATTTTGTCTGACACTACTGTACATTTGTATTGTWCAAGATATTACATTTTTAAGGTTGGCTTTGGGAGCTGAGCAACAGGTTGTTTACTTCCACATCTTGTCGTGTGTTTGCCAAATGCTCTCTGTAGAGTTAATTCATTGTGCATTTGTTCTCCATCAGAGTGAGTTCATTCTCAAGTTCTACAGGCTGGGTTACAGCTATAAAAGAGAAGAAAAAAAGTACACAGGCACACATCTGTGTGTTCCTTACATAAGCAATAACAAAGAACAAATGCATTTTCTTTTATTAGGTCTTTCCAATCAATTAGAAGTTCCAACCTCCAGATAGCTTATTCAGTTCTCCTGCGGGGGATTCTAGTCCCCTGCCTTCTTTTGTGTTCCGTTTCCCCACAGACTGGATCCACAGTATCCTAGTGGGTGTGTGAAACTCCATATTTTGTATTTGAAAATGCCATAATTAAATGGTAAAATCATTGTAATGGTATGTTGTACACCAGCTCTAATCCTCTTAACTGAGACAAGCCCCCATGCCCCAGGAGACCTATTGTTCAACTGAATGAGGTCCTCGTTTCACATTACACCACAATGCAGCTGTGTGGAGCTGGACCCCTGAAATGTTTTGACTGGGATTAGGCTTTGCTGATTTATTTGCTCATGCACAATGTCTATGCATGTTTAATTAACACCCCATATATACATAATGGATTGTGTAAAATCGACAACAGATAAATGCCCTAAAAGCAGTGATGTTTAGGTCAGTCTCAGTTGAGGATAATATATCAATTATTGAGCATGTAAAAAGTATTTCTCGTCTCTTAGAATCGGATAATCTAGATGATCGACTGGGTGCAATCCACTGCCTGACGTACAAACTCCCAGAGAAGAATCGAGAAATGCTAAGCCTACTGATCCAACACCTGGTCAAGTAAGTTGTGCTGCAGCCTCTGTGCCTTGCCTCCTAACTGATGCAGTTACAAGGGTTATTCTTATTTAGGCCTTTTATTGTGGTGTAATTACATATCTGTTGTGTTGCCCGTGGGCCCAGTGAAGGGGTTTTAACTGGCATCTGTTCAGATGATTACTGTATCGGACCTAGAAACTTGTATCTATGTATAGCACAAATGTAATGTACTTTTCAATTGGGAAATACCTGTCCAGTCCTCCAATATCATCAATATCCTGTTCATTCATTTATGATAGTTGTGCAATTATAAATTGACATTAACTGGCATTAAGTTTTTCACTATTCGAGAGATGTTTGTTCCTATTGGACATGTCTTTAGAGAGTCATGTTGTTTACGAACTTGTCTGGATTGCTATTGACAGTGTCTGCGGTAACAGTGGGGACAACCTGATGACTCCCTCCAACATGGGTGTGATCTTTGGCCCCACCCTGATGAGGGCAAAGGAGGAGACTGTGGCAGCCATGTTGGATATAAAGTTCCAGAACATTGTTGTTGAGATTCTCATTGAGGACTATACCAAGGTGAATTTGAAAGATTAATTTACCGCTCCTCCCTTGCAAAGAGGTCAAGAGTCATGTGATGGTTATTTTATGCTCTGTGGCATCATAAACATTCAAGTAGGCCATGGTACATTCTCGATCAGTGAATCTCAAAACACTTTTTCTCTCMGGMGGGGGMGGMGGGGVSTCTCTTCCATCATTGGGGAACAACTTAGCTAAAAAGAAAAAACGTCAGCTGACATGGGCTACTTGATCTGGACATTTCTGACAAGTTATAAATGGCTTTCAAAGGTCTGCAATGCCTGACATGACAAGAGGAAAACTGATGATGTACTACCCATTTTCAAAATTGCACCTTGTGTATTCTACTATTACAACTTTCAAGAGTATGTTGAAAGCCTGAGTCGGTCATTCAACTTACTCTTGAAAGTTGGATAAGTAGAATGCACAAGGTGCACAGTTTAGGAACCACTGATCTAGATACTATTTCATGCGTATTCTCAAGTATAATGTAATGTATATTAAATGTAAGTCCTTTTAGATGAGCTGGTGTGATTACAGATCTTCTGCAGCGCACCAGATGAGAGTTCCACAGCCCCACCGATGCCTCCTCCAAGGATCACCCCAAGGAAACGGCAACCAATCACCATCGCCAAGCGTCCGCTCCGCATCTGCCTAGCAGTTAATTGTGGCCAGCTCCAGAACACTGAGAGTAATTATTTGCCTCTGGTTTAATCATCATGATCCTCCTCATCATCACCATAACCATTATTATCATTACCATCCCTTGTCCTGCGAAAGCAGATTATATTTAGATTATTACAGTGTTCAGTTGGTATGAGTAAGGTGATTTATACAGTAGGTGGCTGATGTTTATTCTGGACACAGTATTACTGATGTGTGAATCCTAAGTACTTGTGAATTGCTAGCATAGAATGATAAAAAAAAAAATATATATATAACCTTTATTTAACTAGGCAAGCCAGTTAAGAATGAATTCTTATTTACAATGATGGCCTACCCCGGCCAAACCCTAACCTGGACAACGCTGGGCCAATTGTGCGCCGCCCTATGGGACACCCAATCACGGCCGGTTGTGATACAGCCTGGAATCGAACCAGGGTCTGTAGTGACGCCTCTAGCACTGAGATGCTGTGCCTTAGATCGCTGCGCCACTCGGGAGCCAGAATACAGCATGTACTTTTATTTCTAAATGTTTGATCTTTACATTAATTGCATGCCCTTTGAGGGAAAGGTGTGAGTTATTTTATCAAGTTAAAACCAATTTTGTTGAATTGGAAACAATAAACATAACAAAATGTCATGTCATATCTAGATGTTGGCTTACTCCGACCTCTTCCTAAGCCAAGCTTAACCATACTTTTTATTTGTTAACTGCACTTAGAGAGGCAGATGGAGGTCTTGTGTGCTCACTGAATGGAAGTTTTTGCTTCAGGCTAAATCATGTAATTTATACCTCTTGTAACTTTGTGTTAAATGTCTCTGTGTGAGTCATTCCTTTCATTTACTGTGGTATGGATAGATGTGGAGCACTTGCTACGTGTCCTCCCCTCATTGTGTGGTATTTTATTTATTGCTATTCTCTGAGTTCCTGCGTGGAGTTACCAAATAACCAGCTCCGCTTTGCATGACAAGTAACTACCACCTGTCTGAATCCATCGCAGCATTTGAATAGTGCATGTACCACTGGAAACCTGGCCAACAGCATGACTCGAGATGAGACAAAGAGTACACCGAAGTCGTCTGTTTACTTTTTAATCTCCTAGATGAATAGATAATTGTTATATGCAATCCTCTTTCCTAAAAACATAATTTTTCTCTGGATCACAGACTATATTAATCCACAAAAGGCTTTGTTTTTTCTCTCCATTATTTAATAAATCTGCCCAAATGCCCACATTAGACATTGCTTTCATAATACTCCGAATGCATGAATGAATGAAAGTACTAATTAAAATAATATATCTTGGTTTGTGTGGGTCATTTGTTTGTATTAGTTAAACATGGTTAAATCACATATACCACATGTATAGTAGCAGTATGCTACACGTGATCGGTAGGAGCTCAGGAGAAGTAATGATCATATCAAGTTCTAAATCAGTTCTAAAGCAGCAACCTCTGCATTATGACTGTGGGGAATTACCTGCATGTTCTTTAACCAATACACCCACCACAAGAAGGTGGTACAGGAATCGGGCTATGATGAAAATGCGTTGCACTTTCTTTGTATTTTGATTTAACTATGTTTTGAAACTGTTTGTCACAGATGAGCAGAAAGGCAGCAGGCAGAATGGCAGCAGACCAGAGGGGGTGGATTTTGGCGGGGACACCCCAACGAGCCCCACACCTCTCCAAAGGACCAAACCCATTACCGCACCTCCACGGCTCCATAGGGACACTCAAAAGCAGGCCCTCCTGCCCAAGCCATCCACCCGCCAGGACAGACACTCAGACTCTGACGTTGCCAAACTTGTCGCTAAGCTACAAGACGGAGGTCAGAGGTCAGATGCAACAGCCAATGGTGAGACAGGAGTCACTGTGAACCGAGCGCAGTCCTTCCAATGTAGGAGACCACCTCCTCGAAGTGTTGCAGTCATTAGAGAAGGTAGCAGAACAATCTAGCCTACTACATCATCTCACAACACAAACACACTATGAATTCTAGACTTTTATATGTGGCTTAACCACAGTGCCTAGCTGGTCTGGGATATTGATGCCATATCATGTGCAATGAGAAGAGAAATTGGAAAGTGGCTTTTCATACATTGTTAGCTTTTTTCATTTTGAATCTACATTTTACAACAGTTTACCTAAGATTTTCCTTCCTTGCATTGCAGCAAAAAGTGACGGCATGATAAAACCGAGGTCTCTAGCTGAGAAGCCTGCCATCTGCAGACCTCCAACCAGACCCCCTGACCCCCCTAGCCGATACCCTGCACCCCACAAGAGCCCCACTGCAGCCCCCAGCGAGGACACCCCAGCGTCGTAGTAAGTAGATCTTAGAACTCAGACCCAGACACTCCATCCAGACTGATTCAAATTGTAATCAAGAGAACAATCACAAAATGTTAGCTATGAGTTTCCTTTTGGTCTTCTTCCAGTCCTTGTAAGTCCCTTGTTAAATGTTTCCCCTGTCAAATTGAAATATCACATGAAGTTGTATCCCCTTTTCCTAATGAACCCTCCACACCATACCAATTCCATTGACTGCATTTGTTGCCAGCATTGTCTATCTGGTTTACTCCTCTCCAAACATGTGTTATTCTGTTTTGGAGTTGAGTTGTAAAGCATTATATAGTCAAGAGTTTTWKATTTTTTTAAATTTTATTTCACCTTTATTTAACCACGTYGGCTAGTTGAGAACAAGTTCTCATTTGCAACTGCGACCTGGCCAAGATAAAGCAAAGCAGTTCGACACATACAACAACACGGAGTTACACATGGAATAAACAAACATACAACCAATAATACAGTAGAAAGGTCTATATACAGTATGTGCAAATGAGGTAGGATAAGGGAGGTAAGGCAATAAATAGGCTATGGTGGCGAGGTAATTACAATATAGCAATTAAACACTGGAATGGTAGATGTGCAGAAGATGAATGTGCAAGTAGAGATACTGGGGTGCAAAGGAGCAAGATTAATAAATAAATACAGTATGGGGATGAGGTAGTTGGATGTGCTATTTACAGATTGGCTATGTACAGGTGCAGTGATCTGTGAGCTGCTCTGACAGCTGGTGCTTAAAGCTAGTGAGGGAGGTCTCCAGCTATAGAGATTTTTGCAGTTCGTTCCAGTCATTGGCAGCAGAGAAATGGAAGGAGAGGCGGCCAAAGGAAGAATTGGCTTTGGAGGTGACTAGAGAGATATACCTGCTGGAGCGCGTGCTACGGGTGGGTGCTGCTATGGTGACCAGTGAGCTGAGAAAAGGCGGGGCTTTACCTAGCAGAGACTTGTAGATGACCTGGAGCCAGTGGGTTTGGTGACGAGTATGAAGCGACGGCCAGCCAACGAGAGAGTACAGGTGTGGGCAGCGAATGGTTGAAGAGCATACATTTAGTTTTACTTGCATTTAAGAGCAGTTGGAGGCCATGGAAGGAGAGTTGTATGGCATTGAAGCTCGTCTGGAGGTTTGTTAACACAGTGTCCAAAGAAGGGCCAGAGGTATAGAGAACGGTGTCATCTGCGTAGAGGTTGTTCAGAGAATCACCAGCAGCAAGAGCGACATCATTGATGTATGCAGAGAAGAGAGTTGGCCCGAGAATTGAACACTGTGGCACTCCCATAGAGACTGCCAGTAGTCCGGACAACAGGCCCTCCGATTTGACACACTGAACTCAATCAGAGAAGTAGTTGGTGAACCAAGCGAGGCAGTAATTTGAGAAACCAAGGCTGTTGAGTCTGCCGATAAGAATGTGGTGATTGACAGAGTCGAAAGCCATGGCCAGGTCAATGAATACGGCTGCAAAGTAATGTCTCTTATTGATGGCGGTTATGATATCATTTAGGACCTTGAGCGTGGCTGAGGTGCACCCATAACCAGCTCGGAAACCAGATTGCATAGCGGAGAAGATACGGTGGGATTCGAAATGGTCGGTGATCTGTTTGTTAAATTGGCTTTCGAAGACCTTAGAAAGCCAGGGTTGGATAGATATAGGTCTGTAGCAGTTAGGGTCTAGAGTGTCTCCCCCTTTGAAGAGGGGGATGACCGCGGCAGCTTTCCAATCTATGAGAGGAAAGAGAGGTTGAACAGGCTAGTAATAGGGGTTGCAACAATTTCGACAGATAATTTTAGAAAGAGAGGGTCCAGATTGTCTAGCCCGGCTGATTTGTAGGGGTCTAGATTTTGCAACTCTTTCAGAACATCAGCTATCTGGATTTGGGTGAACGAGAAATGAGGGAGGCTTGGGRGAGTTTCTGTGGGGGGTGGTGGGCTGTTGATCGGGGTAGGGGTAGCCAGGCCAGCCGTAGAAAAATGCTTATTGAAATTCTCAATTATAGTGGATTTATCGGTGGTGACAGTGTTTCCTAGGCTCAGTGCAGTGGGCAGCTGGGAGGAGGTYCTCTTATTCTCCATGGACTTTACAGTGTCCCAGAACTTTTTTGAGTTTGTGCTACAGGATGCGAATTTCTGCTTGATAAAGCTAGCCTTAGCTTTCCTAACTGCCTGTGTATATTGGTTCCTAACTTCCCTGAAAAGTTGCATATCACGGGGGCTATTCAATGCTTATGCAAAATGCCACAGGATGTTTTTGTGCTGGTCAAGGGCAGTTAGGTCTGGAGAGAACAAAGGGATATATCTGTTCCTGGTTCTAAATGTTTTGAATAGGGCATGCTTATTTAAGATGGTGAGGAAGGCACTTTTAAAGAATAACCAGGCATCCTCTACTGATGGGATGAGGTCAATATCCTTCCAGGATACCCGGGCCAGAACGATTAGAAAGGCCTGCTCGCTGAAGTGTTTTAGGGAGCGTTTGACACAGGGGTGGTCGTTTGACCGCAGACCCATTACGGATGCAGGCAATGAGGCAGTGATCGCTGAGATCTTGGTTGAAAACAGCAGAGGTGTATTTGGAGGGCAAGTTGGTTAGGATGATATCTATGAGGGTGCCCGTGTTTACGGATTTGGGGTTGTACCTGGTGGGTTCATTGATAATTTGTGTGAGATTGAGCGCATCAACTTAGATTGTAGGATGACCGTGGTGTTAAGCATGTCCCCGTTTAGGTCACCTAGCAGCATGAGCTCTGAAGATAGATGGGGGGGGCAATCAATTCACATATGGTGTCCAGGGCACAGCTGGGGGCAGAGGGTGGTCTATAGCAAGCGGCAATGGTGAGAGACTTGTTTCTGGAAAGGTGTACATGAAGTCTTAGTCAATGTATTTTCTTATTATTCACTAGTCTTTTCAGAAATTCCCTGCTATGATTTCAGTGTCCTATTCGATATCACATTGTAGCAACAAAATAACCTATATTTTGCTACTCACCATTGACCCTTGTACTCTGTTCATGCCTGCCCCTGTTGTTTTACAAGGGGTATGCCGTGCAATGCCATAATATATTTAGGGAGATATTTTCTGCCCACTAAATACAGCTAAAATGCACAAAAGAAAAACAATGTTACTAATAATACTTTCACTGTAATGCATCTCAAAAGCTCTCTTTTACAATGTCCATGTGATTGTGGCAATCATTTATGTGGATCTCAAGTTAACAGTGTGCTCCACAGATGTAGGTAATGAGATCACAAGCTGCATTATTCCAAACTCATTTTGTATTAGGTGACCTGTCTATTTCAAATACTACAGTTGTTTTGTAACATCCTATTCTAAGTAACATGTCATTTTCACATTGCCAGGGCTGTTTAGTGTGCAGAAAATGTTGCCCATAACTTTTGTCATTGTACTCCAGCAGTGTTTGGTATGCTGTAAGACCAACATGTCTCAGGGATCATCTGGGATTAATCTGTCTTTCTCTTACTCTTTTTCCAGTGTTGCTTCCAAAGCCAAGTTTTTTGAGAATGCTTCAAGGTAATTTGGAAGGTAGGTTTGAAAATAAACTCAATCTCTACATGCCCCTTTGCTCCATGAAATCCTTATGTAGAGTAAATCAGCAAGATATGCATGTTACATGATGAGATGGCAGTGGTTACTGCCATGGCTGGCAAGGTCTCAACATGCTCCAAAGCCAAGTTGTTTAAACATTATGCTTCATGCTGATGGCTGAGAAATAAATCAATGAGTTCACTTTAAAGATGAACTATTGAAAGTAACTTGCTCTTAAAAATGAAGTAGTCACTGTCCCTGGTCTCAGCTTGTTTGGCCGTTTATAATTAAAGAGGAGCTGAGAGGTTGCCTTGAATGATCTCAAATGAATGTTGAAAATTATCCATACTTGGCCATACAACTATGTCCATGCTTGTATGACTAAAGTGATAAGCCCCCAACTTTAACTGCCACAGACCTACATGTCTTTCCCACGAACAAGCTTTAACAAGTGATTGAGCTCATGATTAGGCTCTATTTTCGCCTGGCGCTAAGGAGGCGCAAGTGTCAAACACACTGGCATTTTCCACCCCTTATGCCAGGTTCAGCAAATTACCAGTCTAACATCAGCTCGCTTGCGCTGAGGTGGAAGTGGTGGCAATATTTCAGGTGTGTCCTTAAAAACAAGCGCAAAATTGACGATTTCATGCAGTGCTAATGGGATGTTTTAAGACCCACAAAAAGCGGGTCTTAATGGTAACACAGTTAGTAATAGCATGGATTATGAGAGCAGTGCCCATGGAATGTACCTTTTTGTGCCAGTCAATCTCGTATTTCAAAACATAAAAACGAAGGTTACATATGTAACCACGCTTATGTGAGCGATATGGATCGCTCCAATATATTGGTATCACTCCACGGCGGAGGGACACATCCGAGGTGAGGATTTACAGAATTACTCCCATGTACACCTGTGTCACGACCGGGGTCCGCCCCTATATATAGACCCCATGGCCGCGACACACGTTCMCCACATCATTTTTGAGGCGCCTCTAGCTCCGTAGAGGATTGGAGTGATCCGTATAGCTCACATAACCGTGGTTACATACGRAACCTTCGTTATGTTTCACTATATTGGATCACTCCAATATATTGGTATACCCGTACCAGATTAGTCGGTGCTAGAGGGACCTGGCCAACCAGCGGGAAACAGTCCCAGCGTGGGACCAAGACGCAGGGGCCGTCAATGTGGAAGTCCCCTTCCGGGGACTGTGCCGCCCAGGACCGCTGAACCAACCGCAGAGGGAGGTGCCACATTTACCCGATAGTACCTAGCAAAGGTGCCCAGCTGGCCGCAGCACAGATATCAGCAAGGGACACTCCTCTCAGTAGAGCCCAGGACGCAGCCACACCTCGTGTTGAATGTGCCACCACAGATCCCAGCCCTGGCTTGCCAGCCAGGCGGTATCGTGTCCACGATCCAGTGAGACAAAGAGCTGGTCTGTTGTTCTCACTGACCGTGTCCGCTCCACAAAGGCAGCCAGTGCCCTCACAGGGCACAGCATGCCAGAGGGAGGCCCAGACTCCCCCGCCACTGCCGGGGGGTTCGTAAGCAGATAGGATAAAAAGGGATGTTCACATGACTGTCTGATAGGACCTTCGGCAGGAATGAAGGGTTGGGGCGGAGAGATATACTCCTCTCCCCAGTGTCCATCCTGTAGCACTCAGAACTTACTGAAAGAGCATGGAGCTCACTCACCCTCTTCATGGAAGTAATCACTACCAAGAAAACCACCTTCATAGAGAGGTGTTTCAGGGAGGCAGACTCCAACTGTTCGAAAGGCGGCTTTGCCAAGCTGCCAAGACCACATACAGATCCCAGCTGGCCATTGAGCTGGTCCTAGCTGGACCCAGGCGACCAAGGGATGGCGCCCCACTGGCCTGCCCATCCACCCCGCATGGCATGCAGATATAGCGGCCAAATAGCCCTCATCCAAGCGAGACTGCAGGTATTGGAGGACATACTGCACCCCACATGACTCGGGCACAACCTCAATACTAGTGCACCAAGAGCAGAACAACCACCAGCGCAACTGGTATGCCGCGGTTGTAACCAGCGCCCTTGCGCTCTGCATGGTGTTCATTACACCCTCCTGTAGTCCTAAGATAGACCATTGGTGCCGTTCAGTGGCCAAGCCCACAGACTGAGGCGGTGCGGCCTCGGATGCCACAGAGTTCACCCGACCTGAGACAGCAGGTCCGGTCTCAGGGGAAGTTGCCAAGGTGTCCCAGACAACAGGGACAGGAGAATGCTGAACCAGGGTCGTCTGGGCCAGTATGGGGCCACCAGAAACAGACGATGCTCTGCCATCCTGGTCCTGTCCAGCACAGCCTGGATCAGGGGAAAAGGGGGGAATGGGGGAAAAGGGGGGAATGCGTAAGCTCCAGCTCTGGCCAATCGTGAGCCAGAGCATCCAAGCCCAGAGGCCCTGGTGGCTCCGACATGGAGTACCACAGGGCCAGTGTGCATTGTCCAGGGAGGCAAACAGGTCCACCTGCAACTTCCCGAACTTGTCCCACAGGTGCTGCACCACCTGGGGATGTACAGCGGGGAGAACAAGTATTTGATACACTGCCGATTTTGCAGGTTTTCCTACTTACAAAAGCATGTAGAGGTCTGTAATTTTATTCAAAAATCCAGAAAATCACATTTGTATGATTTTTAAGTAATTCATTTGCATTTTATTGCATGACATAAGTATTTCACCTACCAACCAGTAAGAATTCTGGCTCTCACAGACCTGTTAGTTTTTCTTTAAAAGCCCTCCTGTTCTCCACTCATTACCTGTATTAACTGCACCTGTTTGAACTCGTTACCTGTATAAAAGACACCTGTCCACACACTCAATCAAACAGACTCCAACCTCTCCACAATTGCCAAGACCAGAAAGCTGTGTAAGGACATCAGGGATAAAATTGTAGACCTGCACAAGGCTGTGATGGGCTACAGGACAATAGGCAAGCAGCTTGGTGAGAAGGCAACAACTGTTGGCGCAATTATTAGAAAATGGAAGAAGTTCAAGATGACGGTCAATCACCCTCGGTCTGGGCCCATGCAAGATCTCACCTCGTGGGGCATCAATAATCATGAGGAAGGTGAGGGATCAGCCCAGAACTACACGGCAGGACCTGGTCAATGACCTGAAGAGAGCTGGACCACAGTCTCAAAGAAAACCATTAGTAACACACTATGCCGTCATGGATTAAAATCCTGCAGTGCACACAAGGTCCCCCTGCTCAAGCCAGCGCATGTCCAGGCCCGTCTGAAGTTTGCCAATGACCATCTGGATGATCCAGAAGAGGAATGGGAGAAGGTCATGTGGTCTGATGAGACAAAAATAGAGCTTTTTGGTCTAAACTCACTCGCTGTGTTTGGAGGAAGAAGAAGATGAGTACAACCCCAAGAACACCATCCCAACCATGAAGCATGGAAGTGGAAACATCATTCTTTGGGGATGTTTTTCTGCAAAGGGACAGGACGACTGCACCGTATTGAGGGGAGATGATGGGGCATGTATCGCGAGATCTTGGCCAACAACTCCTTCCCTCAGTAAGAGCATTGAAGATGGGTCGTGGCTGGGTCTTCCAGCACGACAACGACCCGAAACACACAGCCAGGGCAACTAAGGAGTGACTCCGTAAGAAGCATCTCAAGGTCCTGGAGTGGCCTAGCCAGTCTCCAGACCTGAACCCAATAGAAAATCTTTGGAGGGAGCTGAAAGTCCGTATTGCCCAGCGACAGCCCCGAAACCTGAAGGATCTGGAGAAGGTCTGTATGGAGGAGTGGGCCAAAATCCCTGCTGCAGTGTGTGTAAACCTGGTCAAGAACTTACAGGGTAAACGCTATGATCTCTGTAATTGCAAACAAAGGTTTCTGTACCAAATATTAAGTTCTGCTTTTCTGATGTATCAAATACTTATGTAATGCAATAAAATGCAAATTAATTACTTAAAAATCATACAATGTGATTTTCTGGATTTTTGTTTTAGATTCCGTCTCTCACAGTTGAAGTGTACAAAAATGACAGACCTCTACATGCTTTGTAAGTAGGAAAACCTGCWAAATCGGCACTGTATCCAATACTTGTTCTCCCCACTGTAGGCTCCAGTCCCAAGTTGGCGGGCCCTCCTTCGAGAGCATAGCCGCTGCCACATTTAAGATGCATGGTATGTGCGCTGCGTGTAGAGACGCTAGACATCCCTGAGCCTAGAGAAGGAGCTCCCGTGCCATAATATGGAGGCGGTGGGACCTCAGTCCACCCTGATGGTTGATGTAAGCCACCACTGTGGTGTTTTCCGTTCTCACCAGGACATGTCTTCCCTTCAGATGTGGAAGGAAAGACTGCAGGGCCAGCAGTACAGCTCGGAGCTATAGTGTATTGATGTGCCTTCCGCTCCAAGGGGGTAGCCAACAGCCACTGGCCGACCTGCCCTTGGTCACACCCCCCCCCCCCCCCAGCTGATCTGGGAGACGTCTGTGCTGACCAGGTCACGGCGGCACATCCTCAGCATCTCCACCCCACCTGAGAGAAAGGAGTGACAGCGCCACCTCAACAATGCCCTGAGGCACTGTGTGGTCACCCATAGCTGGCGGTGACTGTGGCGCTTTGGGTGCAGCTGGTGGAAGTTGAACCACTATTGAAGAGGCCGGAGATGGAGCAGGCCCAGGGGAATCAACAACGAGGCCGCTGTCAGCAAGCCCAACAGGCGTTGGCAGGTTAGGGCGGATACCACCCGCCCCTGCCGAAAGTAGTCGAGGCAAGATAAGATTGCCTGAACCCTTCTGGTGGGCAGGCGTGCTCTCATGAGGACTGAGTCCAGTTCCATGTCAATGAAGGCCACACTCTGGTGGGCGTCAGACGACTCTTGTTGTTTACAGTAATGCCCAGCCCACCGGTGTGTGTCAGGAGCACGTCTCTGTCTGACAGGACCTGGGTCCTGGTCAGTGCACAATCAGCCAATTGTCCAGGTAATTAAGGATCAACAATCCTCGGGACGTGAGAAGTGCCAGGACAGTGCCTATGCACTTGGTGAAAGTGCAGGGTGCCAAGGAGAGGCCGAAGGGTAGAACCATGAATTCGTAAGCCGTCCCTTCGAAAGCGAATCAGAGGTACTGCCAATGAGCTGGGTGAACAGGAACATAGAAGTACGCATCCATCATGTCCAGCGTCACAAACCACTGGTCCCTGCAACACGCGGTCTGGGGACATTATGTGGAACCTCAGTACCTTCAAGTACCTATTGAGGTTGCGGAGGTCCAGAATCGGTCGAAACCCTCCGTCTCTATTTGGGACCACAAAATAAGTGGAGTAGAACCCACCTAGCTGTTCTGATGTCTCAATCCTGCGGACGACACCCTTGTCCAGGAGTGAGGAAATCTCCAGCCGCAGGGTTTTCTTCAGGGGGTCGGCCACCGTGGTGACACGAAGGCCCCTGAAGAACGGAGGCCGGCACCAGAATTGGAGTCAGTACCCCTCGAGCATTGAGGACAACATCCATGGTGATCCACACACTCCTCCCACTTTACCCTTTGAGACCGGGAGAAGCGGCAGGGGAAGGGTGTGTCAGGGGACCTGCCGGGGCCCGACTCTCCTCTGGCGCCCTGAGCGCATGGGTCCCCCAGGCACGTCCCTATGGCGGTGACGGTTGACACCTGTCACAAAGGGAAGCCATAAGCTCAGCCAAGAAGGCCACGGAGCAGGGGTCCGACGCCCTGGGAGACCTTATGTTGTGACCCGCCCGGAGGAATAGGAACCCGGTGAGGGATAAATTACCCAGTACCTCTGCAAACCCAGGGGAAGGCCCCTGTGGGAAAAACAGGCAGACAAAAAAAAACAGCAACCAGGTAATGGATTTGATTTGTGTTTTTGTTTTACGCCAACTGCGATTTTACCTAGCAGGTTTAATATCCAAGCAGAAAACAAAAAACAGCACTGTATGATGTTAAGGAACTCCAAAGTTAATGTCTCAACGTAGTGGCAGCCCACCGCCATACTCTTACATTCTGCAGAGAAAGAACAAGAGAAAGAACAAAAGAAACCTGTAGGGGAATTAGCAGAGAACCCATGTATAGTAATTAACAGCATGTTAAAGCAATTCACAACACACACAAAACAAGCCAGTCGGCAAATTGTGTAAGGTAAATACAGTTTGTGGCCGCAAGAGCCACCAATATATTAATAGATGCTGTCATGCCCTGACCTTAGTTATCTATGTTTTCTTTATTATTTTGGTTAGGTCAGGGTGTGACGAGGGTGGGTATGCTTGTTTTTGTATTGTCTAGGGGGTTTTGTATATCTAGGGGTTTTGGTATATGTAGGTCTATGGTGGCCTGAATTGGTTCCCAATCAGAGGCAGCTGTTTATCGTTGTCTCTGATTGGGGATCATATTTAGGTTGCCATTTTCCCTTTTGGTTTTGTGGGTTCTTGTCTATGTGTAGTTGCCTGTTCAGCACTCTTTGTATAGCTTCACGGTTCGTTTTGTTGTTTTGTTAGTTTTGTTCAGTGTTCATTCTTATATTAAAGAGAATGTACGCATACCACGCTGCGCCTTGGTCTCCTCCCTACGACGGCCGTGACAGATGCACACAGAGTCGTAGTGTAACACTAAAGAAATATAAGCACGACAAACCACGGGCGGAAGATGCAGATCAACCGCACGCAGCAAGTGGAGCACTCAAGAGGAGGGGCTGGTCATGTGGCCAGCTGCTCCAGGCTGTAAACAGCCAGTGAGTATACTTCTACGCAAGATATTACACTTACCAGTGACTTACCAAGCAAACTTCAGAAAGTTTGTACCTCAAACCGTACAGACGTCCGCCGAGAAAATGAAAGAACGTGTGTCGCGGCCATGGGGTCTATATATAGGGGCGGACCGCAGCCGTGACACAGGTGTACACGGGCGTAAATCTGTAAATCCTCACCTCGGATGTATCCCTCCACCGTGGAGTGATACCAATATAATGGAGTGATCCAATATAGTGAAACATAACAATTGTTTTCTGCCCATTTTGTTTATTTTGATACAAAACCAAGCATCAAATCACATTTTATTGGTCAAATACACATATTTAGCAGTAATTGCGGGTGTAGCGAAATGCATAGCCTAACCTCCCCTTAACCCTTTAGACTCGTGGCAATTGGCCTATACAGATAGGGATAAATTTAAACGTTTCGTACAGAAGAATATAGTAGCAATTGAAAGGGAACACTGGAGATTATGGGGGAATTATCAGACCAAATGTGAGGACACAACAGTTCACCTGACACAAAGCTGAATCCAAACATTACACTGTTGATTTTATGTGCATTTTAGATTTACTGTACGTTGACATATTTGTTTATAACAAAATCTGAAAATGCTTTGGATACATTCAGTAACATGATAAGAGTATTCCTGGAAAATGTGTTGTAGGTACGACATAAGACAAAATAATTACAAGGATTTGAGTGAGAGTACTAACTGGTGTCTCCAAATGGCCACACACCTCTCCAAAGTGCGCACATTTCCTAAGTAATTTCAATGCCCTTTTCAAAGAACAGTCTTCAACTATAAGGTGCTGTTTTGAGCTCTCCTAGCCTTGCCATTAAGGAACTAGAGCAAGCACAATTGTAGTAGTTTTGTTTGGAACACAACCCTGCATCCCTGCCATCACAAAGTTACTGTTGTTGTTTACGCAATCCAAAGTTATAAAATACGATATATCAGTGTTAGGTTTTCACAATGCAATTCAGAGAAACATAACGTAATTTTGGTGCGGATAGAAAGGAGTCATGAGTGCATTCAGGTGCGTGTGCCGCGGTACATTTTCTTCACAGTAGACAAACATGATTCTGTTCAGAACAACCCAGGGTATGATGCCATGTCATCTGGTAACTGTACATCAAACATTGTGATCATAAACATTGACACTGTATATGTTTTATGACATGAAATGTGAAGTTCATATTTCGACTCACGGGTGTTTGACTTGCTCATGTGACATAAGTATTTATAATCCTCAATGTCTCATCTTTTAAAATATATAGTCCTCTTAGACCTTTTTCACAATGACGATAGCAAAGGGACATTTTCGACAGGTTCTCGAGAGGTATCGATTCTCTAGAGACAATACTGTTGTGTAAACTTGTGAAATTATCACGTCTCGAGCACTACCTCAAAATGTTGAGATATGTATGTCAAAATGTTGAGATATGCAAGTAAAACTGCGTAAGTCAATATTCATACGAATAGAATCTTTTTTAATTTGTAACATTGTGTGGTGATTTCAAAGGTGGCACAACAGATCCCAGAGTGATGGTATGACTAATAAACCAGCTGTAAATAAAAACTGTTTTATATGGGCTTTGATGTGATTTTTTTTTTTTTATCCGGTCATATGGTTTAAAATATTTAAAAAATATGAAATCCTGGAAAAACCCTAGGGAGGATGAAAACATGAACATCCTGTCAAACAAAWCATGAGGCGAATCAGTCTAAACAACAGTGCTTTGTCCCTCTTTTCAACGCTTTTGTGTCAATATTTTTTATTAAACCAAATCAAAGTGCTGGGGCAAATGCCTGCTCGCCACACATCTACCAGCGGCCCACTGCAGCATAGATAGATGGAAATCGACACAAAATGGCACAAATGAAGAAACGCAACCTTTATTTTTGTGTGGCGGGAATGGGATTCCATATGAATCTGCTCAACATCTCAACTCCCGGTGAATTATACCCACGTTTTCAGTTGCAATTTGCTTTTGCCACATGAAGCCTAATGATTTAGCATGATATTGATCAAAATTAAGCATGTTTTGTTGTAAGTTAGGCCTACAGTACTTTTATATTCGTATTAGAGGGGTAATCATTCATTTTTGATAGGCTAGCATTACTTGGTGAAGAGATTTTGTTAGCTATTAGTAGGCTAACTGCTTTTGCCTTGAGGCTAAAATGTAAAGTGTAGAGACAAGAAAATAAACTATTTTTAAAGGGGAATGGAAACACATTAGGAAGTAAAGCTAAGCAAAGAAATTCCATCCACTAATACTAAACATGTGCATTTAACATAGAAACATCTCTATTTTTAGGATTTTGATAATGAACCAGGTTTATTAGAGGTATGGATAGTGCCATCTTGAATTGTAGTGCCTGTAACTGTATTAAGACATAACCTATTTAAAACAACTTGTTTCATTTGATTACAAATATTCACTCTCTTTTGAAGCCTTATCAATAGTGAATTTAATCTTGCTTATTGACAATGTTTGGCATGTCCATGGCTCAGACATGGCAGACATAATTCAATTTACTATAGGCCTAGCCCCTATATCAGTGTGAATGCTATGTTTAACAGTATATTCCCATATTGAAGCCATACAATTAGGCTTCTTACATGTTAAACATATTTAGAAAAGATGGGATAGGCCTACATACATTTTGTTTCTGTAGGCTATTTTTAACTAACTAGCCTATAATGTACTAACATTTGAATTGGAGTTGATTCCAACGCAATACATAAGACTGTAAATACACAACTTCAAGAAACCGCATATTTAGTCATGGAGCACGTTCCGATTGGTCAGTGAAGAGTCAATCATCAACACATACAACTTGTTTATTCATCAAAACCCAGCCCTTTCCTGCCTCTCATCTACTGCGCCCATAATTCCAGTTGTAAAAATATTGAAAATATTTTTTATACCACTGAACCTAAAGTGCTACTGCCAGTGCTAAGATTCAACATTGCGTTAGGTTTGTTAAAATAGAGCCATGAGTGATGTTGTATTTTCCTGGTGTCAGGTGTGACCTGGTAACTATGAGTTAAACCTTGAAAGAACCACTTGAGTTTCAGAATAAATAAAGCTCAGGCACCGATGGGATGGCTGTTGTTTTGTCCTAAATTTAGCATAGAGGCCAACCTCAAATGTCAAATGATCAGTAGTCTCAGTGACCGTTTGGATCAAATCCAGTAAATCATTGTATGCTGTTACAGGTAACTACCAAGATAAAGGAAACACCAACATAAAGTGTCTTAATAGGGCGTTGGGCCACCAACAGCTTTAATGCACCGTGGCATAGATTCTACGAGTGTCTGGAACTCTATCGGAGGGATGCTACACCATTCTTCCACAAGTGTTGTGTTGAAGGTGGTGAAAAACGCTTTCTCAGGCTCCGCTCCAGAATGTCCCATAAGTGTTCAATTATGTTGCGATTGGGTGACTGAGCCATGGCTATGGCTTACATCGTTTTCATACTTAACAAACCATTCAGTAACCATTCGTATCCTGTGTATGGGGGCATTGTCATGGTAGCCAAAATAATGGCATGCCCAGAATTTTTATACATGACCCTAAGCATGATGGGATGTTAATTGCATAATTAACTCAGGAACCACACCTGTGTGGAAGCACCTGCTTTCAATATACTTTTTATCCCTAATTTACTGGAGTGTTTACTTTATTTTGGCGGTTACCTGTATATACAGTAATGATAAACTTCAATCATCAATTATATAATAGTATTTAATAATTAAATAATTATTGTATACACAAGCCAGGCGGGTAAAGCAAATGCAGAATAATAACGTAGAGGGATGTTCTTTGAAGCTGACAGGTTAATGTAGACAATAGTATTGCTTGCCAACTGTAACTGTTGGGGAAATTCTAAATGTATTTTTTAAATAATATTGTATCTGACATTGTTGCTTATTTCATGTTTAATGGGTTGTTCTGCTTTCCTCATGTAGCTCATCGGTCTCACCTCCAGCATCTACTTTACTCAATGTGAAAGAGGAGGTATGATGTCCTGTGATTTCACCCCCCCCTCCCCTCTTACACTTTGTGAACAAGCAGACAGAGGGAGAGTAATGGTTTGACTGAGCTACTGCAGAAGCGATTTAGAGCTAGTTGAGATAATAGCTCAGCTTCATACGTACAGTATACCTGGAAATGGGTTTCAAACACGTTACTGGTTTGAAATAGGCCTTGCTAAGCTTTTATGAACAAATTTTGCCCTTAAACCAGAAGTAAATGCCCGGGCCCTCTCCACATTTGTTTTTTAAATAATTTACTTTGCCCTTTGTGATCAAAACCACTCTTTATTTTCTCTTAGAATTTAAGTTGATGAGTCTGTTTCCATGGCCTCTACTCCTGTCACTGACCTGTGGAACTGCAGTGAGTATCTGGACACATACTGTACTGTAGTGGAACAAAGGAAACAGAGTGCATTTTGTCCTGTCAGTGGACACCCTCCTGCTTGTTGCTATAAGGGACCCAATTAACATGTTGTTTAATTTGTGATAAAGGAGCTCCAGTCTAGATATTAAAACAATCTGTTTATTAAAGGAGGCCTTTATATGTCTCTGTCTGATCCAAATCTTGGAGATTTTGGCAGCTGGATCGATATTTATACATTCTATGGGATCAACCCTATAATGATGTAATTTAAACAAATACAACTTACCTGTTAACTAAATTATGTAATGTTAACTAAATGAATCCTGGTCCAAGTGGCTAGTTCCAGTATACAGTTATTTGACTTTTAAACTGCTCGAAAACAAGCTACTGTAGCTACCTAATACCATTTGGATTCACATACATGTAGGCTATACTGTAGTACCCTACTGTAACAGGTTGAAATGAAAGCAAGTGACTCGGTTGTAGCACAATATTGTTAACTACTGTAGTATCTTAAAGCAAAACTGAGAGCCAAAGGTGCAGATTCTAAGTCTCAGTTGTTATTTTACTGCTGCCGTTTAATTATTTGTGACTTTTATTTTCAACTTTTTACTTATCTATTTTTTACTTAACACTTATTTTTCTTAACTTCTTAAAGCATTGTTGGTTAGGGGTTTGTAAGTAAGCATTCCACTGTAAGGTCTACGCCTGTTGTATTTGGCACGTGACAAATAAAATGTTATTTGATTTGAGTTATATGATAGGACTGTTGACTATACTCCTTCTGTTCATGATGCACTTTGATGATTGAAAAAAGACCACAGGAATTCTGATGTGCTGAATACCATAATTAATTTGGTTAAGCTTAAAGTCCTACTATACCAGCCATGATAGCAAATAATAAGTAACGAATAATGATCCACTCTCTGTCACACTATGTTAGATGCTGTTAGAGGGAAAGTGTCTCTGACAAAAAATCACAACKATTCCCATGTTCTTAAGAACCCTTAAAGCTGGAATCCCTAAATTCGTAGTGGTGAAACTGCCATGTTCATTTGCGATATTACAACAACAAAGACACTTCAACAACCAACACAGTTTTTTCCCCCCTTCGGACATCATTGCACACACAATAGAACAGCACAGTATGTACAACGACTTGTTTTTACCACGATGCTAGATGCTACTCTCCTCTTCATAATCAAAACAAATAAGATATATGCCTGGGGCGACCATTGATGCTGTTTCACCTTATTCAGATCTCAGCTTTAAGAACTCGTAACTAAARTATTTTGGATAGTGGAAGTCAAATTAGCACTGGTTTATTTGAAGGCTCAGCAGTCCTAGTTTTTGCCATTGTTATTTTGTTGAAACTGATGGTTGGCATCTCCCCATTTCCATTTGGGTACTGTCATTCATACAACACTCCAACATGAATGTTTATTAAGTAGTGACATGTATGTAGTGTGACTAAGACCATCATTTACAGTTGAAGCCGGGAGTTTACATGCACCATAGCCAAATAAACTGAGTTTAAATGTTTCACAATCCCTGACATTTAATCCCAGTAAAAATTCCCTGTCGTAGGTCAGTTAGAATCACCACTTTATTTTAAGAATGTGAAATGTCAGAATAATAGTAGAGAGAATGATTTATTTCAGCTTTTATTTCTTTCATCACATTACCAGTGGGTCAGAAGTTTACATACACTCAATTCGTATTTGGTAGCATTGCCTTTAAATTGTTTAACCTGGGTCAAATGTTTCAGGTAGCCTTCCACAAGCTTCCCACAATAAGTTGGGTGAATTTTGGCCCATTCCTCCTGACAGAGCTGGTGTAACTGAGTCAGGTTTGTAGGCCTCCTTGCTTGCACACACTTTTTCAGTTCTGCCCTCAAATTTTCTATAGGATTGAGGTCAGGGCTTTGTGATGGCCACTCCAATACCTTGACTTTGTTGTCCTTAAGCCATTTTGCCACAACTTTGGAAGTGTGCTTGGGGTCATTGTCCATTTGGAAGACCCATTTGCAACCAAGCTTTAACTTCCTGACTGATGTCTTGAGATGTTGCTTCAATATATCCACGTAATTTTCCTTCCTCATGATGCTGTCTATTTTGTGAAATGCACCAGTCCCTCCTGCAGCAAAGCATCCCCACAACATGATGCTGCCACCCTCGTGCTTCAAAACAGTTCTATTTTTGTTTCATCAGACCAGAGGACATTTCTCCAAAAAGTAAGATCTTTGTCCCCATGTGCAGTTGCAAACCTTAGTCTGGCTTTTTTATGGCGGTTTTTGAGCAGTGCCTTCTTCCTTGCTYAGCGGCCTTTCAGGTTATGTCAATATAGGACTCGTTTTATTGTGGATATAGATACTTTTGTACATGTTTCCTCCAGCATCTTCACAAAGTCCTTTGCTGCTGTTCTGGGATTGATTTGCACTTTCGCACCAAAGTACGTTCATCTCTAGGAGACAGAATGTGTTTCCATCCTGAGCAGTATGACGGCTGCGTGGTCCCATGGTGTTTATACTTGCGTACTATTGTTTGTACAGATGAACGTGGTACCTTCAGGCATTTGGAAATTGCTCCCAAGGATGAACCAGACTTGTGGAGGTCTACCATTTTTTTCTGAGGTCTTTGCTGATTTCTTTTGATTTTCCCATGATGTCAAGCAAAGAGTCCCTGAGTTTGAAGGTAGGCCTTGAAATACATCCACAGGTACACCTCCAATTGACTCAAATGATGTCGATTAGCCTATCAGAAGCTTCTAAAGCCATAACATCATTTTCTGAAGTTTTCCAAGCTGTTTAAAGGCACAGTCAACTTAGTGTATGTAAACTTCTGACCAACTGGAATTGTGAATTATAAGTGAAATAATCTGTCTGTAAACAATTACTGAAAAATGACTTGTGTCATGCACYAAGTAGATGTCCTAACCGACTTTCCAAAACTATAGTTTGTCAACAAGAAATTTGTGGAGTGGTTGAAAAACGAGTTTTAATGACTCCAACCTAAGTGTATGTAAACTTCCGACTTCAACTGTACATAGTAATTACATTGGCAGGTACTGTACAGTGTACCCAGTGTGGGTACACAACCCACATAGGACCAGCAACTGTTAAACCGGTTTGTGGCTTGTACCATTTCAAAGACTTGCAAATTAATTCACAATGGAGATTACGGTGTCATTTTAAGAATGCGTTATATTAAGAGGGGAGGTTTATGCAAAGCTAATATGTATTAAAATGTCAATGTATCACAGATGTGAGGAATGTAATTTACCTACCTGAACTTTAGCACTATAACTTTAGCAACACTTACTATGAAGGAAACCATTTTATCTAACATGTTTTTAACCACCTTTTTTGCACTTAACGTGGGTCCTTTAAAAAATATATATTTTCTATCTACATTCGGATAACTTGTCTTTACTGATTTAATTTAATTGATTCATTAATGAATGTTTCATTTGTGGAATGTTGTGAAAATTACATTTTAATAAATCGTTTAAGCAGTGAAGGGAATTGTTAGGAATCCTGGGTTGTGTGGAAGGTGATGAGCATTTTATTTAGTTGTCTTTAAGGATTTCTGTCTTAGAATAATTTGTGAAAGATTGACAGCGCAGTTAAGATCTTGTCATTGGTCTTCCCAGAGATTTTTCATCTTTAAATTGAGTCTCAACTCCCATTTTATTTCTGTGAACATTTGAACCATGAAACATACATTTTCTTGTATGTGTRTGACCTGCTCGACCGTGTCTGTAATTTATTCTTACAGGAACAACAACTGTATTCATCTGTCTTTGTATGAAAATTATGTGATTGTATAAAACCAATATGCTCTTCAATGTCCTGTCATTTCTTATCTAATGTTTACATTTTCCTTTTCTTTATCCCTTATATGCATTCTATAATGAGTTTTTCAAGAAACATTTCCCATGTATCTGTATGGTTTAGGTAAACATTGAAAAATAAAGTAACATTTTTTTTCTACTTTCCACTCTGTCTCAATAACAATGAAAAGTGGAATCAGATCCAGGGCAAGATAATACTGTATAAAAAACAACTATAACTCAGATCCAGGGCAAGATAATACTGTATAAAAAACAACTATAACTCAGATCCAGGGCAAGATAATACTGTATAAAAAAACAACTATAACTCAGATCCAGGGCAAGATAATACTGTATAAAAAAACAACTATAACTCAGATCCAGGGCAAGATAATACTGAATAAAAAAACAACTATAACTCAGATCCAGGGCAAGAAAATACTGAATAAAAAACGACACACACATTGCTGCTCCCAAATTACCTTTTTAAGAAAGTTTATAAAAATGGATTTAGTAAGTCAGAATTTGAGAAAAGGGAGATTTCGATGAACAGTGGCAATGATACATGTAGCAGTACAGCTTGGTACTGTAGCCTGCATAAGGCCATTATCTTAGATATTGCACTGATGATATTCACGTGTTCAGTCTCAAATATCAACTGGCCATAAGCCAGGTCCTTCCCACAACATATTTTCAATAAATCATATGGTTAAAAGTCACACACATTCCAAAATATACTTGGCCTTCTGAAGTTCTCAACTTGGGAAAAAACAAAAAACAGGTTGAGTCGGTTGTCAATACTGATAAGTCGTGTTCACCTTAAAAAGTGGCGAAAGAAAAGTAATTATTTAAAGGGAAGGATTGTATCAACCAAGATTCCTCTCAGAGTTTTCAGAATGTCGGGGAATCAGTTCCTTAGGAATCCAGGGGAGCCAGCTTCTGTTTTTGAAGGTCCAATGCAACTGTAATTATCTCAATATCAAATAATTTCTAGGTAACAATTATGTTCTCCTGAGTGGTGCAGCCGTCTAAGGCTCTGCATCTCAGTGCTAGAGGTGTCACTACAGACTCTGGTTCGATACCAGGGTGTATCACAACCGGCAGTGATTGGAAGTCCCATGGGGAGGCACACAATTGACCCAGCGTTGCCCAGGTTAGGGTTTGGCCGGGGTAGGCCGTCATTGTAAATAATATTTTGTTCTTAACTGACTTGCCTAGTTAAATTAAATAAACCTTACTGTGTTTGTTTTCAATTAAAAATGTGAAAAAGAAACAAAAATATCTTCTTAGCGAAGTTACATTTCTCAAGAAAAAACTTTGCTGGGACCGTCTGGGAGTGGTCTGAGTGGGGAAGGGAAAACTGAAAACTAGCTGTTATTGGAAGATAGGTTTGGATTTCTCTTTCTTATTGGTCTGATAACTGATTTACCACCTTCTGATGTCACCAGGCAGGGCATTATCACAATTTCACAGTATTATTTGTAGTGGAAATTTCAGTACTGAGAGAGACTTGGACAATTATTCAATCATCTTTATTCAACATCGATTAATTATTGCAATAATGAAACCGTCGACCGCACTCTCTAGGTTGTGTTGCAGAGAGCTTAACTGATAATGAAAAAACAGATCTTATATAGGCCCTAAATGCTCAGTCAGTCATTTCTACCGTTCCCATAAGCCACCTTGGTCCATCTCCTGGTTATCTGCAAGGGATGTTTTACTTCCAACCTGGCTTAGTTTCCCAGATGCTAGGAAGATGAGACAATGAGACATTGATCTAAACTCTTCCAGGCTATCTCTATCTCGGGTCACACACACCACATCTTGTCTATAGCTTTTAGATTTTTATCACCAAGTCATTGTCTGCTCAAGCTATCCCTAGCAAAACCCATTTCCTTAACCAGAAGCCCAGATGTTACTTCTGTGAGTAAGAGGAGGCTTTACAACATCCTTACCTTTGCTGCAAGGAAAAACATCCTTTTACGGTGGATTAGTGATAAGGTTCCTTCTATTAAAGATTGGCATAAGATACTTTTTGAATGGGTGCCTCTGGAATATCTGACATGTACATTGCATTCTAAAACAGATCAGTTCTACAAAGTGTGGGAACCCTATCTAAATTACCTAGAACCTGAGGTATCAGCTATTATGCTGCAAGGATTCTCTTAGAATGGTGGTGATCTATGTATTCAGAATTACACTGTATGTTCCATGTGTGGAACCTAACTTCTTAGTTTAAACCGAGCTTTTTTGTTTAATTTCTGTTTGTAYGTTTGTTTAAAATGTATGTATTGAGAGACGCAATGATGGGGATAGGGTGAGAGAAGCGGGGATAGGAAAATGGTGTGCGTATGTGTGTATATGTGTATGTATATGTATATGTGTATATATATATGTATGCGCAGGTATGTGTAGGCGGGTGCCGTTTTTTGTTGTTGTTTTTTTTGCCTTGTCTCTGTTGTTGTATCTCTTTAATATGGGTGAAAATTGTGAAATTCCAATAAAAATACTGTTAAAAAAAAAAAAACAGAAGCCCAGGCTAACTGCAGGAAGCTAGAGTGGACACCATAAAAACTCAGCATTAGCAGGCCAGTCTTACTCTTAGTTAAATATATAACCATTTACTATTAATATCAAACAAATCAGGTAAGCATGTAATTGTTCCCTGACATATTCCAATCTTTATAGTGTGGAAATATATATTACACAGGAAAATCATGTGTTTGACTGCACTGGGCCTATAAAGTATACTCATAATAACCTGTTAAATGCTCTTTGGTCTTATCAAGAAAGAATTAAGAAGATAGATTGGATTCTATTATGTTTTTGCCAATTAGAAGATACCCTTATTTAGTAATTGCCCAAAGGGGACAAATTACCTCGACTAACCTGTACCCCCACACAATGACTCGGTACCAGTACCGCCTGTATATAGCCTCATTATTTGATTTGAATTTTTTTACTTTCGTTTATTTAGTACATATTTTCTTAACTCTATTTCTTTAACTGCATTGTTGGTTAAGGGCTTGTAAGTAAGCATTGTTGTATTCGGTGCTTGTGACAATTACAATTTAATTTGATTTGTATTGAATTGAATTTGATATGGGTCATTATTGAATTATGGTGGCATTTGTGTCCCTTAGCTTTGCAATCGTAAAAAACACTTTAAAATTACAACTAGTTACACATCATACATGTTTTTGTTTATATTGAACTGTTTATCAACGATAAAACAATGCAAGTGGTTTATATTGCAAAACCTTGTGCATTCTTTCAAGTACTTAGGAGAATCAAATTGGCTTGTCCCAGTAGTAATCAAATCAAATGTATTTATAAAACCCTTCTTACATCAGCTGATATCTCAGTGCTGTACAGAAACCCAGCCTAAAACCCCAAACAGCAAGCAATGCAGGTGTAGAAGCACGGTGGCTAGGAAAAACTCCCTAGAAAGGCCAGAACCTAGGAAGAAAGCTAGAGAGGAACCAGGCTGAGGGGTGGCCAGTACTCTTCTGGCTGTGCCGGGTGGAGATTATAACAACATGGCCAAATGTTCATAAATGACCAGCATGGTCAAATAATAATAATCACAGTAGTTGTCGAGGGTGCAGCACCTCAGGAGTAAATGTCAGTTGGCTTTTCATAGCCGATCATTCAGAGTATCTCTACCGCTCCTGCTGTCTCTAGAGAGTTGAAAACAGCAGGTCTGGGATAGGTAGCGTCCGGTGAACAGGTCAGGGTTCCATAGCCGCAGGCAGAACAGTTGGAACTGGAGCAGCATCACGGCCAGGTGGACTGGGGACAGCAAGGAGCCATCAGGCCAGGTAGTCCTGAGGCATGGTCCTAGGTCTCAGGTCCTCCGAGAGAGAGAAGGAAAGAGAGAGAGAATTAGAGAGAGCATACTTAAATTCACACAGGACACCGGATAAGACAGGAGAAATACTCCAGATATAACAAACTGACCCTAGCCCCCCGACACATAAACTACTGCWGCATAAATACTGGAGGCTGAGACAGGAGGAGTCGGGAGACACTGTGGCCCCATCCGACGATACCCCTGGACAGGGGTAGAGTTGTAGTGAGTAGAGTTGAGTAGAGTTGTAGTGACGTGTAGCAACTGATAATGTAATAACTGGCAATAATGTAATAGCTGCTAAAAATGTAATAACTTGTGCATGTATAATGTTATAAATGCTGCTATTGTCATAAATAATGTGCTAAATATGCTGAACGCATAATGTAATAACGTTTTAACATTGATGTAATAATGTAATAATGTTGATTATTACATGGTAAAGTAGATTTAAAAAATCTATAGTGTAATAACGTAAACAAATAATGTAATAACAACCTAAAATCACACTCTTTCTTTAATGGAATGCAGTATCTCACACTTGAGGAACACTTTGTATTTGCATTAATTGCCAAAGCAGACTTGTTTGACATTGCAAACATCCAGTGTCGTCAAGAAAAAAAGACACACCTCGCAGTGATATTCCAAATTCTCACTCCTCCTTATCCCAGGATTGACCAGGCTACTGTCTCCATACAGTAGAAAAATAGTTATGAGGCAGCGCGTAGCCCCACCCACACCGCCTTAAGTGTCCCCACCAACACTACCAACACCACCCCTATGACCGTCAGAGAGGAGTATCCCCAGATGGCTAACCTTTTTGTTCATTTTTGTTTTTCCAAATCCCCATGGATAACCTTTTAGTTAATTGTTATAATTGTGGAGAAAAGTTTGGTTAAGTGTTTTATAAGATTAATATGTTGGTTAATTAAAGATTTTGGTTAATTAAAGATTTGAGCACAAGTTAAAATAGTGGCACATTTGTTGAATAAAACTGTGATTGTTAAGTGTTGAACAATGTTTGATTAAATAAAATATTTTTCATAAAAACAATTGTTGAAKGTGTCTTGGATTGTTTCAACATTGTTTTAACAGTAAACAGCATCTTAGTAGTTTTTGAATTTGATTATATTGGGGGGGGGGGTGTATTGGGGAGTCAATTTGGCAATTGAAAGTCTTGATATTACTGTGAAAGTAAGCTTCAGAGCTAGGATTAAGGAATGTGGTTTGGTGTATAGTCAGCTATTACTGAAGCATTACACTTGATATGCATGAAAATAAATAGTCCATTTAGTTTTTACATGTTTAATTGTTGTTATTACAATATTGGTTAAAGTTATGACACAATTTATGTTTGTTTTTTACCCACTTCATAATGTAATGATCAACGCATAAAAATAATTATTACATTATGCACAAAAACGTTATTACGTTCAGCATATTTATTACATTATTGGCAATGTATTACATTTAGCACCTTTTATTTCATTATAAATGCAAAAGTTATTACATTATGTGCAGCTATTGCATTATTGGCGGTTATATATTATTAGCTACTACTACATGTTTTTGGGGTTAAGAGATATCTATTATTTTGAATGCTGGAGAGTAAACAAAAGTATTTAATATATTGTATAGTTAAATAAAAACAAAGGCTATTAAAAAAATATATACAATATATATATATATACAGTATATATATACACACTACCGTTCAAAAGTTTGCGGTCACTTAGAAATGCCCTTGTTTTTGAAAGAAAAGCAAAAAATGTTGTCCATTAAAATAACATAAATTGATCAGAAATACAGTGTAGACATGTTAATGTTGTAAATGACTATTGTAGCTGGAAACGGCTGATTTTTTATGGAATATCTACATAGGCGTACAGAGGCCCATTATTAGCAACCCCACTCCTATGTTTCCAATGGCACGTTGTGTTTTATTTTTATTTTTATTTCACCTTAATTTAACCAGGTAGGCTAGTTGAGAACAAGTTCTTATTTGCAACTGCGACCTGGCCAAGATAAAGCAAAGCAGTTCAACACATACAACAACACGGAGTTACACATGGAATAAACAAACATACAATCAATAATACAGTAGGCAAATCTATATACAGCATGTGCAAATGAGGTAGGATAAGAGAGGTATGGCAATAAATAGGCCATGGTGGCTAAGTAATTACAATATAGAAACTAAACACTGGAATGGTAGGGTGTGCAGAAGATGAATGTTCAAGTAGAGATACTGGGGTGCTAAGGAGCAAGATGAATAAATAAATCAAATCAAATTTGGGGATGAGGTAGATTGGACGGGCTGTTTACAGATGAGCTATGTACAGGTGCAGTGATCTGTGAGCTGCTCTGACAGCTGGTGCTTAAAGCTAGTGAGGGAGGTCTCCAGCTATAGAGATTTTTGCAGTTCGTTCCAGTCATTGGCAGCAGAGAACTGGAAGGAGAGGCGGCCAAAGGAAGAATTGGCTTTGGGGGTGACCAGTGAGATATACGCTGGAACGCGTGCTACGGGTGGGTGCTGCTATGGTGACCAGTGAGCTGAGAAAAGGCGGGGCTTTACCTAGCAGAGACTTGTAGATGACCTGGAGGCAGTGGGTTTGGTGACGAGTATGAAGCGAGGGCCAGCCAACGAGAGCATACAGGTCGCAGTGGTGGGTAGTATATGGGGCTTTGGTGACAAAATGAATGGCACTGTGATAGACTGCATCCAATTTGTTGAGTAGAGAGTTGGAGGCTATTTTGTAAATGACATCACCGAAGTCGAGGATCGGTAGGATGGTCAGTTTTACGAGGGTATATTTGGCAGCATGAGTGAAGGATGCTTTGTTGTGAAATAGGAAACCGATTCTAGATTTAATTTTGGATTGGAGATGTTTAATGTGAGTCTGGAAGGAGAGTTTACAGTCTAACCAGACACCTAGGTATTTCTAGTGGTCCACATATTCTAAGTCAGAACCGTCCAGAGTAGTGATGCTGGACGGGCGGGCTGGTGCGGGCAGCGAATGGTTGAAGAGCATGCATTTAGTTTTACTTGCATTTAAGAGCAGTTGGAGGCCACGGAAGGAGAGTTGTATTGCATTGAATCTCTTCTGGAGGTTAGTTAATACAGTGTCCAAAGAAGGGCCAGAGGTATACAGAATGGTGTCGTCTGCGTAGAGGTGGATTAAAGAATCACCAGCAGCGAGAGCGACATCATTGATGTATACAGAGAAGAGAGTCGGCCCGAGGATTGAKCCCTTCGGTACCCCCATAGAGACTACCAGAGGTCCGGACAACAGTCCCTCCGATTTGACATTCTGAACTCTATCGGAGAAGTAGTTGGTGAACCAAGCGAGGCAATCATTTGAGAAACCAAGGCTGTTGAGTCTTCCAATAAGAATGTTGTGATTGACAGAGTCGAAAGCTTTAGCCAGGTCGATGAATACGGCTGCACAGTAATGTCTCTTATCGATGGCGGTTATGATATCGTTTAGGACCTTGGGCGTGGCTGAGGTGCACCCATGACCCAGCTCTGAAACCAGATTGCATAGTGGAGAAGGTATGGTGAGATTCGAAATGGTCGGTAATCTGATTGTCTATCCCGGCTGATTTGTAGTGGTCCAGATTTTGCAGCTCCTTCAGAACATCAGCTATCTGGATTTAGGTGAAGGAGAAGTGGGGGAGGTTTGGGCGAGTTGCTGAGGGGAGCGCAGGGCTGTTGACCGGGGTAGGGGTAGCCAGGTGGAATGCATGGCCAGCCGTAGAAAAATGCTTATTGAAATTCTCAATTATTGTGGATTTATCGGTAGTGACAGTGTTTCCTAGCCTCAGTGCAGTGGGCAGTTGGGAGGAGGTAGTCTTATTCTCCATGGACTTTACGGTGTCCCAGAACTTTTTTGAGTTTGTARTACAGGATGCAAATTTCTGTTTGAAAAAGCTAGCCTTAGCTTTCCTAACTTCCCTGAAAAGTTGCATATCACGGGGGCTATTCGATACTAATGCAGAACGCCACAGGATATTTTTCTGCTGGTCAAGCAAGGGCAGACAGGTCTGGAGTGAACCAAGGGGCTATATCTATTCCTGGTTCTACATTTTTTGAATGGAGCATGCTTGTTTAAGATGGCGAGGGAGGCACTTTTAAAGAATAACCAGGCATCCTCTACTGACGGGATGAGGTCAATGTCATTCCAGAATACCCCGGCCAGGTCGATTAGAAAGGCCTGTTCACTGAAGTGTTTTAGGGAGCGTTTGACAGTGATGAGGGGTGGTCATTTGACCGCAGACCCATTACGGATGCAGGCAATGAGGCAGTGATCGCTGAGATCTTGGCTGAAAACAGCAGAGGTGTATTTGGAGGGCGAGTTAGTTAGGATGATATCTATGAGGGTGCCCGTGTTTACGGATTTGGGGTTGTACCTGGTAGGTTCATTGATAATTTGTGTGAGATTGAGTTAGCTAGTCCAAGTTTATAATTTTAAAAGGCTAATTGATCATTAGAAAACCCTTTTGCAATTATGTTAGCACAGCTGAAAACTGTTGTTCTGAATTAAGAAGAAATAACATTGGCCTTCTTTAGACTTGTTGAGTATCTGGAGCATCAACATTTGTGGGGTTAATTACAGGCTCATAAAAAAACATGAGCTAGCGCACACCCAGAATAATAGTTTGTGTGGAGGTGCTGACTAACGGCGAATAAACTATAAACTATCAAAATAAAGAAAGTCACACACTCCATGTATAATCTTACAGCGATTTCATGGGTATTTACCAACGTTTCGGAATCACTGTGCCTTCCTCAGAGTGACTACAGGCTCAAAATAGCCAGAAACAAAGAACTTTCTTCTGAAACTCGTCAGTCTATTCTTGTTCTGAGAAATGAAGGCTATTTATTCCATGCGAGAAATTGCCAAGAAACTGAAGATCTGGTACAACGCTGTGTACTACTCCCTTCACAGAACAGCGCAAATTTGCTCTAATCAGAATAGAAAGATGAGTGGGAGGCCCCGGTGCACAACTGAGCAAGAGGACAAGTACATTAGAGTGTCTAGTTTGAGAAACAGACACCTCACAGGTTCTCAACTGGCAGCTTCATTAAATAGTACCCGCAAAACACCAGTCTCAACGTCAACAGTGAAGAGGCGACTCCGGGATGCTGGCCTTCTAGGTAGAGTTCCTCTGTCCAGTGTCTGTGTTCTTTTGCCCATCTTAATCTTTTCTTTTTATTGGCCAGTCTGAGATATGGCTTTTTTTTTTGCAACTACCTAGAAGGCCAGCATCCCGGAGTCGCCTCTTCACTGTTGACGTTGAGACTGGTGTTTTGTGGGTACTATTTAATGAAGCAAAAGTGGGAAAAATATTGTATGTAGTTTGAAAGAACAAAACTTTTGAATAAAGCTGTAACCTAACAAAATGTGAAAAAAGTCAAGGGGTCTGAACACGTTCCCGAATGCACTGTATATACAGTACCAGTCAAAGTTTAGACACACCTACTCATTCCAGGATTTCTTTCACCATTGTAGAATAATAGTGAAGACATCAACACAATGAAATAACACATATGGAATCATGTAGTAACCAAAAAAGTGTTAAACAAATCAAAATATATTATATTTTTGAGATTTTTCAAAGTAGCCACCTTTAGCCTTGATGACAGCTTTACACACTCTTGGCATTCTCTCAACCAGCTTCATGTAGTGGACACCTGGAATGCATTTCAATTAACAGGTGTGCCTTGTTAAAAGTTTTTTTGTGAAATTTCTTTCCTTCTTAATGCGTTTGAGCCAATCAGTTGTATTTTGACAAGGTGGGGGTGGTATACAGAAGATAGCCCTATTTGGTAAAATACCAAGTCCATATTATGGCAAGAACAGCTCAAATAAGCAAAGAGAAACAACAGTCAATCATTACTTTAAGACATGCAGGTCAGTCTATCCGGGACATTTCAAGAACTTTGAAAGTTTTTTCAAGTGCAGTCGCAAAAACCATCAAGCGCTATGARGAAACTGGCTCTCATGACGACATCCACAGGAAGGAAGACCCAGAGTTACCTCTGCTGCAGAGGATAAGTTCATTAGACTGCACCTCAGATTGCAGCCCAAATAAATGCTTCACAGAGTTCAAGTAACAGACATATCTCAACATCAACTGTTCAGAGGATACTGCATGYATCAGGCCTTCATGGTCAAATTGCTGCAAAGAAACCACTACTAAAGGACACCAATAAGAAGAAGAGACTTGAAACACAAGGAATGGACATTAGACCGGTGGACATTAGACATTAAACCGGACTGTTGGAAAAGCATTCTGCATGTGTGATTCCCACATGAAGCATGGAGGAGAAGGTGTGATGGTGTGGGGGTGTTTTGCTGGTGACACTCAGTGATATATTTAGAATTCAAGGCACACTTAACCAGCATGGCTACCACAGCATTTGGAGCAATACACCATCCAATCTGGTTTGCGCTTAGTGAGACTATCATTTGTTTTTCAACAGGACAATGACCCCAAAAACACCTCCAGGCTGTGTAAGGGACCAAGGAGAGTGCTGCATCAGATGACCTGGCCTCTGCCATCACCCAACCTCAACCCAATTGAGATGGTTTGAGATGAGTTGGACTGCAGAGTGAAGGAAAAGCAGCCAACAAGTGCTATGCGGGAACTCCTTCAAAACTGTTGGTAAATAATTATTCATGAAGCTGGTTGAGAGAATGCCAAGAGTGTACAAAGCTGTCATCAAGGCAAAGGGTGGCAACTTTGAAGAATATAAAATATATTTTGATTTGTAAAAAAAAAAATTGGGTTACTACTTGATTCCATGTGTGTTATTTCATAGTTTTGATGTCTTTGCTATTATTCTACAACATAGAAAATAGTAAAAGTAAATAAAAACCCTATAACGAGTAGGTGTGTCCAAACTTTTGACTGGTACTGTATATATATTTACAAATATAATATTTGTACACAAGTTTGATGTCATTGGTGTTACTGCCTTGAAAATCAATCACTTATTACAAAGATATACACTGACCTTGAGCATTCCCTCCAGTGCTAAACTGTTATCTAGTGTGGGGCATACACTGAATATACCCCCTCCACCCCACCACAGGGATGCTGGCCCATGTTGACTCCAATGCTTCCCACAGTTGTTTCAAGTTGGCTGGATGTCCTTTTCTGTGGTTGGCCTTTCTTGATACACACAAAAAACTGTTGAGCATGAAAAACAAACCGGTGTGCCTGGCACGTACTACCATACCCTGTTAAAAGGCACTTTTTTGTCTTGCCCATTCACCTTCTGAATGGCACACATACAAAATCCATGTCTCAATTGTCTCAAGGCTTAAAAAACTTTTTCAACCTGTCTCCTCCCCTTCATCTACACTGATTGAAGTGTATTTAACAAGTGACATCAATAAGGGATCAAAGCTTTCACCAGGATTCACCTGGTCAGTCTGTCATGGAAAGAGCAGTTGTTCTTAGTGTTTTGCATACTCAGTGTATATTAAAGAAAGTTATTAGCTAACCACTTTTTTAGTATTTCATACCATTTAAAGTCATAACATATATAAAAAATATATATAATAATAACAGCTGTGATGGAAACAACAGGTTTCGGTACAATTGTATAAATGCAGACAGATAATTTGTTCATTCTATACGGTGAGATCGGTAAAATGAATTATGTGAGAAATGGCGGCGGAAACGCCTTTATGAGCAAATATTGATATAATAACTTGGGAAATCAACTTGGAGTCACGCAATGGTATGTCGTGTGGTCCTCTCACTACAACTCGGGAAACCATGCAGTTTATTAGACTACAGATTAAATACATTATGATGAACTTCACAAGGTGGGGAAAGTGCACGGTGATGAGCTTGATGCTCATTTCCATTTCCAATGCTTTTTATCTGCAACAAGTCCATTTGGTGGGAAAATGTGCCTATTTTCTTAATGAGTATTTTAGAATTTTCACATGAAAATCTGTTACCAATTGGATGGAAACCTAGCTATTGGTGTTACTCAATTTAAGAAAGTCCTCAATTACCAAAAATGTGTAATTGATATTACCATCATTGATGTTACTACTCCTACTGGTGGCACAATGTTATCATAATGGTTAAACATTGAAATCATTAAGCTGCCATATTAGTTGATTTAGTATGGGAAGATGTACCCAAATGCATTTAAATAAAAAATGCAAGAATGACCAAAATGTCTTTCTGAGAAATGTTTAGGCTAATTACTGCACATGAAGTGTTTATTGGTGAGGTTGGGTAAAAAAAAAAAAAAAAAATGCTGGTCAATAGCTAATTTCTCATGACAGAACATAAACATAAATGTTGACATCTGTTGGCGATATTTGCTTAATCTGAGATAGGGGAACAAAAATCTTCTGGTGAAGAGCAGCATCACTAATTATTTTGATGAATCAAGTTAGTGCTTGAAGTGGAGGCGGGATTTTAACCAGAATTTTCATAGTGGTTCTGTAGTGGGGATGGTCTGAATCAGCTATTTCCATTAGCTCATATTTTTACTTCATCTCCCAAAATAAACTGAGTAGATCGCTAGCTGGTGCACACAAGATGGCTTCAGAGATTTTAGAAAAATATTAGGAAAGTTAACATAAAATAACTTCAGTATGTAAATAAAGTTCACACACACTACATTTTTGATCGTTTTTAATAATATGCAAAGGAACACAAACAAACAAAACCCGATTTACACTAAGACTTATCTGACACAATTCATATCAATAGCTGAAAATGAACAATCAATTTACAGATTATGGGTGGAGGGGGGGGGGGGCATTTTTAAATAATGACACATTCACTAGTAGTCACTTCACATGATAAATTGTAGAAATACTACAAACTTTCAAATATTAGGTAACACCATTTTGATGGTCAGAATTGCCTCAAATATCTTTAAAAAGTTATGCAAGTTTGCAGTTTAAAAAAAAATCTCACAAAACACATAGAGTACATCGTCAATACTACAGAAGGTAGTTAAAAAGCATTAACAATTGATTTCCCAATAATTTTTTTAAATCAATTACATGTGCACAAAGTCATTGTACCATTTACACAAAACCAGGCTAATATGGTTTATAAATACATACAGCTGTGTCCATTTTGACATTTTAATATACTTGTGATGTAATTTACTTATATATAACATTTTACATACCAGCATTACCACTAATAACAACAGTATGAAAACATCAATTCTAGGAACTGGATTTTCTTTAAATAGATTTTGTCATTATGATTCAATGTTGGTCTACCATGGTACATTTAAAGTAAAGTTTATTATGGCAAATTGTTTATTGCTTGGCAGTGCAATCCTGTTCTCCAAGTCAATCTAAAAGGCATGTTGAAAATGTTTTATATGATAAACAAAGCAGTCATAGCATGACTACTGGGTGTATGAAGAGAAATAGCTTTATCTTTGTGATAATTTCCTTAAATCAGAAACGATTTTACCAACTAATTTACCTCGTCATTTACCTCAGAATTCAAGTTAAGTAATGTGGCCTCAGTATGGTAGACACAACTGCTGATAATTTTACTTTACAGACAATTGAATCATAACAATTGTACCATATATTAATCTAAAATAATATATGGTACAAAATCTCTATGCTTTTTAAGGCAAATCTATGGCTTTAATATGGAATTACTACTCATAGAAATATTATTTTCTGATTTAAGGTGTCTGATTTGGGATGTTCTTTTGAGGAAAACCCTGTAACGAGTATATTTTATTATCAAGATGATTAACAAAGGAATACGACAATACCAATGTAAAGTATGTGCCCATGACTTTTACAAATTGTCATCTGATGTATTAAAACATTTTCTTATCAATATTCAAATTAATTGTTTTATTGCTTTTATGTAGGCATAGCCAATGTCTCTATGACGAGAAAAGATCAGATGTTTTCAGATGGGCAATTGTAACCTAGGGCCGAATTCAATTAAATCTGCCATAGCAATATTTATGCAGTATCCTTGTTTACACAACTGCTGTCATGCACARGTGTCTGAAAACTGAAAGCACTACCTGCTGTTTCTACCAAAACCATTTTGCCATTTTGTTTATAACGGAAAAGGTATGTTTAGATTTGTGCTACTGCTTGAATATTGCAATGTGGTTTCATTGAATTGAGATCCATATTATTGCAGTACATTTATAAGAATTATGGTGGTCAACAAGTAAAGTTCCTCACAACACAAGAACAACAACAACTTGAACTTACATTTGTACAAATGCATTTGATTATGGTCTCAATTGACTAATGGTAATATGCGTTAAAGGATTTAAGTCACAATGRATACAGTTGATTTGGATTTTTATGCACAAGCTATTGAAGAAATATATAACAGCACTATAATTGACTGGTTTTCTGCATGCCCAGAGTAGACTGGAGTTCTAACGCGTCCATTCTTGCATGCGTCACATGCATGTGTCTGAGAATGAGTGCAATTGTTGTGAAGGATGCATGTTATTGCCATTTATGGTGATAGAACAACAACAAAAACTACTGCTGTCAAATTATCTTTTGATTCATCCCTGGACATTTTGATGGTGTCAGGCAAAGAAAGGTGCAAGCAATCACTGCTTAAAATCTGAGAAGCATGTGTATTGTAACACTAATTGATTACAGTAAGTGCTACCTGTTGTAGGTTTGATGTGGTCTATTTAGGGACAAATATTAACAGTCACTTTTTTTCTATAAAGCACTTTCAACTTGGCCTAGGTTTCAGTCTGGAGTCATATATTCTAATTAAGCAGCTATGGTGTTGTTATAAATGGGTAAACACCTGCAAGTAATTGCATAGTGCTTGTGGCTGTCAAACGTAAAGTGTATTCTGACAACCCATTCTTTCCACAGCCTATAGTATTTAGAGCGTCAAGATGCTTCCCAGCAAACTCCATTTAACATTGCTGGTTCAGCCAATGTTGAACCACCATTTGTTCAATCAGATGTCGAGGCCATGAACATGTGATCTTTCTGGAGTTTTGCTGTTTTCCAGATATTTGCATGAAGATTTCAGCATTTTAAAGGCATTTAAATTAATTTCTAAATATGATAATGCATTTCACCTAGTCTAAAATATGAAACGGTTTGATTTGATGTAGCAATTTAAGATACAGTTGGCATATAAAAGCAAAGTCAGGGACTATCCCGTGCTATCATTGAATCCCATAGTTTAGCACCTGTTGACATTTTTGTTGAGGTATCTGAACAAAAAGACCACACTCACTTAGTTTAAACATAGTTTGCATGTTATGGATCTTATAACAGAGCTTTTCTTGATTGTTTTTGTTGTTTTTCACTACTTTTTGAAACAAGCAAAAGTATAGATTATTGTATAAAAATACTTGTTTTGGTATAATAATGGTGTAATGTCAGAATGTTTTGCTAGTGCAGAGAATAAAATGTCCCTGTTTGGCACTTAACTGCAAAACCAGAATGAATCATCAAGAAAAGACGATGTCTTAATAAGAAATCATGTGAAAAAAGCGGTAATATTTGACTTGACTCAATCTAAACTAATGAAATGTCAACATGCTTTTACAGGTAGAATGGCAGATTGGAGATTACTCTGAACACAATAACTATCATAGCTGCACTGAACTTGCAAAATGTACACCTGGCATGCATTGTTTTCAATAAAGATCGAAGCATTCTAACATCTACAAACACATGGAGCATGAACTAAATAATGCAAATATTCCGGCCATGTTAAACCTTATAAGAGCATTTTCAGCATTGAGAGATTATGGGTATGCTCCGTTTGACCAAATCATTTGGCCTCCTGATACTACACGAAGAGACAAAATGTGCAGCCAAGTTGTAGCAGGTTTCATACTATATCTTTATAGTATACTTTTAAAGATCCACTGCCACTAAATATATCTGAAAATGTATTATTTGCAATTGTCTCACTCTGTGTGTCTATAATTAGTAAGTCACATTTGGGTGAATTATTACAACATTTCCCATAATCAGATGAAATTATGACGTACCATTAGAATGTATTGTTTGTTCACTGACTAAATAACTAGCAAGAAAGTTGTAAGTACTGTACAATAAATGTAGTGATGTATGCGTTGTATATATATATGCAATTTAGCTAGTAAATACAGATAGACTATTGTGTATGTATGTGAGTATGCTGTAAACGACTAATTCCACATTCCTTTTGGTAGTTGTTTTTTAAATGAACATAGCACAATCTCATGAAAGTTCCAAAAGTAAAGATATGCATAGATATTTTTAACAATTTCTGCATTTGTTAGTTTTATTATTTAGTTTTATTAGTTTTATTTTCATTCAGTCAACGAATGGTATTCTTCTGTTTCTTACATTTGACATAACCCCACTGGTCTTGTGTGATATTTGTTCTTGAAATACAGGACAGATATGGCCGTCAACACGGTGACACCTTGCAACTCTTGATATAAATGCTAAAACCTTGCTGCCTATTTGAGAAAATGATCTCAATTATGTCTGATAAGCAGCTAAACTACCGTGATGATGTAATGATTTAAAAATGGTATGTTGAGCTATTCGATAAAAAAGAAAAGGAGCTGAGAGAGAGAAAACAATGGCAGGGAAACCAAGAGCCTTGGCTCTGTAGGGTTATAGAGTCAGCTTGGATCGGATCAGATTTTCTCGGGAGGATGGCAAATCCTGCTACTTGCTACTTGTGGAAAAGGATTGGTTTGGCCAAGCCTGCCAGGATCTTTGGCACATGCACTGAGATTATCTCGGCAATCATCTCTGGAAAGCTGACCTTGGTGGGCAGAGACTGGGCCTGGATAAACAGATCAAATGTAAACTGCTGGAGTTTCCTCACGATCTGGTTGTTGGAGAGATGGACAGAGACAATACAAAGTTACAATTCTGTCACTTCAAATTAACATTTGGAAACGGCGCCACTCCAAAATGTTTAAGACGTCACCTCATTTCACCTTTATATTTTTGTCCGGGCAGGCTAACGTGTTTCGGCAGTTGTGCCTTCATCAGAGCATCAAGAGATGTGCCAAAGCCATCGTTTTTATGCAAATGCATAAGTGTTAATTACAATTGCCTGTGTGAGGGTGGTACATAGTGGTATTCAAGCAATTGTTACTATATATACAAATACATATTCAAATACACAGATCAGCACAATAAACTCGACAAATAGCATTTAGGTATTCATGATGTAGGAAATTTGAGATATGTTGGCGCAATTAGTTACTAACTAATGCACAATAAAGCTTACAAAAATAGATGCATTGGGGTATGGAAAATAAACATCTGCATAGAAAGATTGTGATTGAACAAGTTTGGGAAACCCTGGTCTAAACAATGAGTTCTCATTCAGATTATTCTTGTAGACTATTTGGCCGCGCTGTCATTTGTATGCTCATGTATATTTTCCCACATTCAGTCGCAATATTTCTATCCAGACGTACATTTTTTATACCCCAAAGCATCTACTTTTGTAGTCTTTATTGTGCACTAGGAAGTAATTAATTGTAAGAAAATATCTCAAATTTCCTACATCATCATGAATACCTAAATGCTATTTGTTGAATTTATTGTGCTGATCTGTGTATTTGTGCTGTATATTTGTATATGTATTTCTATATATATATTGTAACAATTGTTTGTTGGCTAATGTTTTGAATACCACTATGCACTGCCCTCACACCGGTATGAGCAATTGTAATTATCACCTAGGCACTTGCGTAAAGAACGATGGCTTTGGCACATCTCTTGATGCTCTGATGAAGGCATAACTGCCGAAAACGTGAAATGAGYTGACGTCTCAAAAAAGAGGAATGCCATCGTTTCCCAATGTTCTTGAACTTGGTTCATTTGAAGTCATTGTCATATATGGCAGAGCACTCAGCGAATAAGGTGAGATAGCACACCTGTTACCCACTCCATTACAATTCTGACGCATTATCTGTTTTTGTTTAGTTAAACATGACAAAGTTAGACTTTTATCACTTAGATAAAATATGTCATTAAATCTTGGTACTGTAATTTAAGATTGTCATTAAGGCTCGATACATTCTATGATAACAGAATAAATAAAATACAGTTATTGAGGATGCACATTGTCTCTTACCGGTTGGAGGGAATCCAGGAGGCGGGTGAGCTGATAGAACCTCTGAGAGCAGTTGGACTTCCTTCCATAGTTAATGACGCGATCAAGTTCATTGATGTAGGTCAGCCGCAATTCATCAAAGTACTTCTGACTCTTAAGACCATCGACTGGAACTGCGAAGGAGACAAGCAACGTTATTGTTGTTTTGTCCACAATATTGCATTTCTGTTGCTCAACTATTGATAATACACTGTTTGCTTTTATAAATCAAAGCTATCTCTGATTGTACTGGATCATTTCGACAGTATTATGAAAATGGCTTAGACTAGGACATTGCTTGCAAATCAATTTAATGAAAAAAAGAAATACACAATGTGAGGCTCTCTACATTATTTTAATTGGGCTGGGCAGCAACACTCACTGATGCTGAAGAGGAGCAGGGCCTTCATGCAGAGGAACTCTTCCTGAGTGACTTGCAGCAGGACAAACTGCTGGGAGAGGTGTCTCATCCGTATGCAGTGCTCGAACATGCTGGAGATGTGCATCCGATGGCTGGGGACGAGAGAGAATCATATCAAATCAAATTGTATTTGTCACATGCGCKGACTACAACAGGTGTAAGTAGACCTTGCCGTGAAAGGCTTACTTACAAGCCCTTAACCAACAATGCAGTTCAAGAAATAGAGTTATGAAAATATTTACTAAATAAACTAAAGTTAAAAAAAAAAAAATCTAAAAGTAACACAAGAAAATGACATAACAATAACGAGGCTATATACAGAGGGTACCGGTATGTGCGGGTGTACAGGTTAGTCGAGGTCATTTGTAAAGTGACTTTGCAAAGATAATAAACGGGGGGGGGAGTCAATGTTAATAGTCCGGCTGGCCATTTGATTAATTGTTCAGCAGTCTTATGGCTTGGGGATAGAAGCTGTTAAGGAGCCTTTTGGTCCTAGACTTGGCGCTCTGGTACTGCTTACCATGCGTTAGCAGAGAGAACAGTCTATGACTTGGGTGACTGGAGTCTTTGACAATTTGTTGGGCTTTCCTCTGACACCGCCTAGTATATAGGTCCTGGATGTCAGGAAGCTTGGCCCAAGTGATGTACTGGACCATACGCACTACCCTCTGTAGCGCCTTACGGTCAGATACCGAGCAGTTGCCATACCAGGCATCGTTGCAACCGGTCAGGATGCTCTCGATGGTGCAGCTGTAGAACCTTTTGAGGATCTGGGGACCCATGCCAAATCTTTTCAGTCTCCTGAGGGGGGAAAGGTGTTGTTGTTCCCTGTTCACAACTGTCTTGGTGTGTTTGGACCATGATAGTTTGTTGGTGATGTGGACACTAAGGACTTGAAACTCTCGACCCGCTCCACTTCAGCCCCTTTGATGTTTTGATGTTAATGGGGGCGTGTGTGGCCCTCCTTTTCCGATAGTCCACGATCAGATCCTTTGTCTTGCTCACATTGAGGGAGAGGTTGTTGTTGCCAGGTCTCTGACCTCCTCCCTATAGGCTGTCTCATCGTTGTCGGTGATCAGGCCTAACACTGTTGTGTCGTCAGCAAACTTAATGATGGTGTTGGAGTCATGCTTGGCCACGCAGTCGTGGGTGAACAGGGTGTACAGGAGGAGACTAAGCATGCACCCCTGAGGGGCCCCAGTGTTGAGGATCAGCGTGGAAAATGTGTTGTTGCCTACCCTTACCACCTGGGGGTGGGAGGTGTTTTGTCTCAGGGTCCTTAGCTTAGTGATGAGCTTTGTGGGCACTATGGTGTTGAACGCCGAGCTGTAGTCAATGAACAGCATTCTCACATAGGTGTTCCTTTTGTCCTGGTGGGAAAGGGCATGATGGTGTTGATGTGAGCCTTGACCAGCCTTTCAAAGCACTTCATGGCTACCAACGTGAGTGCTATGGGGCGGTAATCATTTAAGCAAGTTACCTTCGCTTTCTTGGGCACAGGGACTATGTTGGTCTGTTTGAAACATGTAGGTATTATAGATTCGGTCAGGGAAATGTCAGTGAAGACACTTGCCAGTTGGTCCGCGCCTGCTTTGAGTACACATCCTGGTAATCCGTCTGGCACTGCTGCTTTGTGAATGTTGACCTGTTTTAAGGTCTTGCTCACATCGGCTACTGAGAGCATGATCACACAGTTGTCCGGAACAGCGGGTGCTCTCATGCATGCTTCAGTGTTGCTTGCCTCGAAGCGAGCATAAAAGGCATTTAGCTCGTCTGGTAGGCTTGCGTCACTGGGCAACTCGCAGCTGGGTTTCCCTTTGTAGTCTGTAATTGTTTTTTAAGCCCTGCCACATCCGATGTGCATCAGAGCAGGTGTAGTAGGATTTAATATTAGTCCTGTGTTGACGCTTTGCCTGTTTGATGGTTCGTCTGAGGGCATAGCTGTATGCCTTATAAGCATCCGGATTAGTGTCCCGCTCCTTGAAATGACAGCTATAGCCTTTAGCTCGGTGCGGATTTAGCCTGTAATCCATGCCTTCTGGTTGGGATATGTACTTACGGTCACTATGGTGACGACGTCGTCAATGCACTTATTGATGAAGCTGGTGACTGAGGTGGTATACTCCTCAATGCCAATGGATGAATTCCGGAACATATTCCAGTCTGTGCTAGCAAAACAGTTCTGTAGTGTAGCATCCGTGTCATCTAACCACTTCGGTATTGAGCGAGTCACTGGTACTTCCTGCTTTAGTTTTTGCTTGTAAGCAGGAATCAGGAGGATAGACTTATGGTCAGATTTGCCAAATGGAGGGCGGGGGAGAGCTTTGTATGCATCTCTGTGTGTGGAGTAAAGGTGGTCTAGAGTTTTTTTTCTTCTTCTGGTTGCACATGTGACATGCTGGCAGAAATGATGTAAAACAGATTTATGTTTGCGAGGGGCGGGGGTGTGTGTCTATTTGTCAATAACTGCTGGTGCGTGGTGTCTAATATTAAAGAAGTCCCCGGCCACTAGGACCGCTGTTTCTGGATGAGCATTTTCTGGTTTGCTTATGGTCTTAATACAGCTCATTGAGTGCGGTCTTAGTGCCAGCATCGGTTTGTGGAGGTAAATAGACAGCTATGAATAACATAGATAAGAACTATCTTGGTAGATAGTGTGGTCTACAGCTTATCATGAGGTATTCTATCTCAGGCGAGCAATACCTCAAGACTTCTTTAATATTAGACACCACGCACCAGCAGTTATTGACAAATAGACACACACCCCCGCCCCTCGTCTTACCAGACGTAGCTGCTCTGTCCTGACGATGCAAGGAGAAGCCAGCCAGCTCTATATTATCCGTGTCATCGTTCAGCCGCGTCTCGGTGAAACATACGATATTAGAGTTTTTAATATCCCGTTGGTAGGATAGCCTTAATCATAGATAATCCAGTTTCTTTTCCAATGATTGCACGTTGGCAAATAATACGTAGGGTAGTGGTGGTTTAACTACTCGTCTGCAAATTCTTACAAGGCACGACAAAGCAGTATATCCTTTGCGTTCGGACTCATTAAAGAAAAAATCTTTGTCCAGTTCGAGGTGAGTAATCACTGAGCTGATGTCCAGAAGCTCTTTTCGGTCATAAGAGACGGTAGCAGCAACATTATGTACAAAATGAGTTATAAACAATGCGAAAAATWAAAATAAAAATAGCACAGTTAGTTAGGAGCCCGTAAAATGGCAGCCATCCCATCCGGTGCCATTATTGGAAGAGAGGAGGGAGTGGGGCAGTGAGGGTCAGGGTGAGATACAGTATAAAGAGAATGAGCCAATGAAAAATCAGAGCGGGGTTGGGGAGTTTATCGGGAATATATTAAGAGAGGGATAATCTGTGAGCGTGTTATTGTGAGAGATATAGATAGAGGGGGCAAATAGGTGAGAGGGTAGGAGAGTGAGAACCTTATGTGAAACTGTTGCAATGATTACAATTGTAATCCTCCCTCTTTATGACCATAGTTATATGCTCATATGTGACCTTTGACCTACTGCCCAGCGGGCAAAGCTGGATGAAATCTGTTTGTAATGATGTCATTTCAACTAGTTTTGCCTGCTGGGTTGAGTGTGGTCTGATAATACAGAATCACAGTGATTGGTACTGAATGCTGCCCAGGGTTATTTTCAAACAAACTGAAAATGTGACCTGATTACATGATTTTCTATGATGACATTGTACATCTAATGTATAAATAATTTACAGACATAGTTCACAGTAATAGATGTTAATATACTTACTTAGCTACATGGATCACTAACCAGGTTTCTATCCAACCTTTTTATGTGAGTAAAGTACATATTGGATAAAAAATGTCATGACAGGCCTGATGGAAACAGAGAATTTTTCGGTTAACTTTCCAAATGTCAACAAAACTCAATACGCTAGACAAGGTGGGATCTTTTTGTGTCGGTAAAATTAATTATACGATAAATGTCGGTGGAAACGCTTTTATGCGCAAATATTGATATAATAACATCATATCGAAGTAAACTTGGGAGTCATGACCATCAACGCTTGGCTGCCGTTTGACAAATAAAAATAATCTCACTATCTTGTCCATAATAATCTCATGTAAGATATTGATTAGAGTGCACGTGCCAATAACATAATGGGCACACGCTATATAATACAAACATTTTTGTGAGAAAACCATGAATTGAGTTGAAAATGTGTTGGTATTTTTTATTTGGTACATGGGATTTAACCGCAAAATGTATTTCTATGTGCACTATGTCATCACGCACAGACTTTTATCTGCAACAAGTCAATCTGATGGAAACACATCTCTGGTGGGAAAATGCGCATATTGTTTTTATGCGGATTTTAGAATATTTGAATGAAAATCTGTCACCAATAGGATGGAAACCTAGCTAATGATAATAAGGGTGCTTTAGTTGTAACATTTACAGTATATTACCAATAATAAAATATTTAATTTACCTCATGGCAGGGTAATAATATCTCCACAATTTTCTGCACTGTTGTATCTGTACATATTCCTCAGTAATGGCTATTGTGGCAAAATCCCGGGAACTTTCAATAAATGCCCTGGTTTTCCAGAAATCCTGGTTGTTGGGTTCCAGATTTCCTGCTTATCCCCTCCTAATTCTGGGAACCCTACAACCTTGATGTTGGGAAAACTAGAGAATTTATTGAAAGTTCCCAGAATTATGCAACCCTAGTAATGACACTTTAAATACCATTGAACTACCTTAGTCACTTACGATACTTGCGTACCCCGTAATATTCAGATTTGAACTAAATATCACTACTTCTCTTAAAACCTGCACCATAGGTGATGTAATGCTGAAAAAATCGAATCTTCCTCAGGGCTTATCATGTGACTAAAGAACACCAAATAAGGAAATTAAATATAAATGTTACTGAAAGCCAGGCTTGTAAGCCCGTGTGCACATGGAATTCTAGACATATCGGTGAGAGCGAGACAGAGAGAGCGAGAGGCAAGTAGAGAGAGAGAAAGAGCGAGAGAAAATGAGAGCGACAGGGACAAGGAGCAAGACAGACATAGAGGGAACAAAATTGGCATCTGCCGTACTTATGACAGACAGAAGCCACTGTAGGAAATCTCCACCAACATAATGGGACAACACTGAGTTGTGGCCCTGGGGGTAATAAGATAATTTCACAGAAATAATTGAATTCAGTATCACATAGCTGCACATACTCATTGAAAACAAGGTCTGGGGCGAAGTAGAGCATTCTGGCATTGACATTTTTGTAGGACCTCCATCCCAAGCCGAACACCATCACCCCCATCCATGAATGCTGGATTACTGTCATCTGGTCATCCACATGCAGATTCCGAAAACCTGAGAAGAAAATGAAAAACCACATGGAAATGGATTATTATCAAAACATGTCTCTGATGAATTCTTAATGCCTTCACTACCTGCAAAGTGCTGCAATGCCATTGCAAAGTTGTTATAAATCAAATTATGATATCTTCTAAGGATCACATGGACATCTTCAAGGACCACATGGAAATATGTTTTGTATGATTCTTCTATTCCAGTACTGTACCTGGCATGCCTTTGGCCCACTTGACCACTTTGACCAGTTGGCGCTCCCCAAGTTCGTTGAGGCTGGTGAGCAGCAGAGCAGCTGAGTCCGGTTGGCAATGGTCATGTCCCGCATTAACCACCTCTGGCTCGATGGACTCCAAGATGTTGAGGAACACCAGCTGGGAATGGAAGGTCAGGCCGGACTGGGGAGAGACACACTGGATGGCATCAGTGGGGCCTTGGGTGGGCAGATCCTCCTCCGGGCTCTTCAGCTGTCCAATCTTCTTCAGTTTACGTGCTACATATGGTCAAGAAATGGAACATGGATGAGTAATGGTAGAAGAATAGTGTAATATCTGGTGTAGCTGTTAACAATTGCCAAATGCATGATACAACTGTACATAAATGACAGTTCAGATTGTGAGGGAAATTAGCAATATACAGTTGAAGTCGGAAGTTTACATACACCTTAGCCAAATACATTTAAACTCAGTTTTTCACAATTCCTGACATTTAATCAGAGTAACAATTCTCTGTCTTAGGTCATTTAGGATCACCACTTTATTTTAAGAAGTGAAATGTCAGAAGAATAGTTGAGAGAATTATTTATTTTAGCTTTTATTTATTTCATCACATTCCCAGTGGGTCAGAAGTTGACATACACTCAATTAATATTTGGTAGCATTGCCTTTAAATTGTTTAACTTGGGTCAAACGTTTCGGGTAGCCTTCCACAAGCGTCCCACAATAAGTTGTGTGGATATTGTCCCATTCCTCCTGACAGAGCTGGTGTAACTGAGTCAGGTTTGTAGGCCTCCTTGCTCGCACACTCTTTTTCAGTTCTGCCCACATATTTTCTATGAGATTGAGGTCAAGGCTTTGTGATGGCCACTCCAATACCTTGACTTTGTTTTGTGTCCTTAAGCAATTTTGCCACAACTTTGGAAGTATGCTTGGGGTCATTGTCCATTTGGAAGACCCATTTGCGACCAAACTTTAATTTCCTGACTGATGTCTTGAGATGTTGCTTCAATATATCCACATCATTTTCCTTCCTCATGATGCCATATATTTTGTGAAGTGCACCAGTCCCTCCTGCAGCAAAGCACCCCCACAACATGATGTTGCCACCCCCGTGCTTCACGGTTGGGATGGTGTTCTTCGGCTTGCAAGCCTCCCCCTTTTTCCTCCAAACATAACGATGGTCATTATGGCCAAACAGTTCTGTTTTTGTTTCATCAGACCAGAGAACATTTCTCCAAAAAGTACCATCTTTGTCCCCATGTGCAGTTGCAAACCGTAGTCTGGCTTTTTAATGGCGGTTTTGGAGCAGTGCCTTCTTCATTACTGAGCGGCCTTTCAAGTTATGTCGAAATAGGACTCGTTTTACTGTCGATATAGATACTTTTGTACCTGTTTCCGCCAGCATCTTCACAAGGCCCTTTGCTGTTGTTCTGGGATTGATTTGCACTTTTCGCACCAAAGTACGTTCAGCTCTAGGAGACAGAATGCGTCTCCTTCCTGAGCGGTATGACGTGGTCCCATGGTGTTTATACTTGTGTACTATTGTTTGTACAGATGAACGTGGTACCTTCAGGTGTTTGGAAATTGCTCCCAAGGATGAACCAGACTTGTGGAGGTCTACAATTTTTTTCTGAGGTCTTGGCTGATTTCTTTTGACTTTCCCATGATGTCAAGCAAAGAGGCACTGAGTTTGAAGGTAGGCCTTGAAATACATCAACAGATACACCTCCAATTGACTCAAATTATGTCAATTAGCCTATCAGAAGCTTCTAAAGCCATGACATAATTTTCTGGAATTTTCCAAGCTGTTTAAAGGCACAGTCAACTTAGTGTATGTAAACTTCTGACCCACTGGAATTGTGATATAGTGAATTATAAGTGAAATAATCTCTGTAAACAATTGTTGGAAAAATAACTTGTGTCATGCACAAAGTAGATGTCATAACCGACTTGCCAAAACTATAGTTTGTTAACAAGAAATTTGTGGAGTGGTTGAAAAACGGCTTTTAATGACTCCAACCTAAGTGTATGTAAACTTCTGACTTCAACTGTATATTCTCATATACAGCTGAATACATGCGGCTCAGAAACACACAAGAACACGTATATAAAAGCATGCTCCCCCTATCCACACATACTACCAAATACACTCACAATTTAAATTATGTAATTTTAATAAAAATTACATTTCTAACTCACCAAAATAATGGCAATACTGTTCCAAGGTGCCAAGATTAGTCACTGTGTTGTCAGTAAAAACATGAGACAGAGAGACACCTGCTAACATGCCAAAACACAAACTTCCACTTTGGAAGGGTCAAAAAGACCAAAAGTTCAGCATGTTTTCAACAGCCTGTTTCCAGAGCAAAAATGGCGGACATTTAAAAAAGTAATTTGAGTAGGAGCCTGACTAAAACGTTATCTCCTTATCAAGATGCAATATAACCAGTCTGCTTCAACACAAAACAGTTTCACAATGCAAAACATTTCCTTGCGCTTTATATGGGGGACAAATTAAGACTCATAATATTGCATGTTGAGTTCATAGGTTTCCTGCTTTCTCAGATTAAATCAGTTCAGTAAAAGTTGGTGAAAAACAAGGTCACGTTACTTCAGCTTGAGCACAACACTGTTAGTGTGCTCTTTCTCCAACGGTAAACAGCTAGAGCTTCCTCAACACAGCCTCAAGAAATGGGCTCTATTCTGTAATGCTGGAGCAGTAAGGTGAGCTGGCATGATGAACTAGATGTCAGCCATCTTTCATCAAATCAGCTTAACATGAAGCTACAGTAGCAACATTTTGAAATTGATCAACAGAAGCAGGTTTCTTGAAACTATGTTGGAAAAATATGCATCAAGTTGTTATAGATGTAGCTAGTGCCGTGGGTGGATACGATGTGGAGGCTAAGGACAAGGGCAAAGTTTGCAACTACTATTTTTGAAGATTAACCATGATACTGAGTTTTAAGTTTTATCTTTACTAATATTACCAAGTATCTTATCTTTACAATCTGACCCAAGTAGTACATCTGGCCATAATAAGTGCACACCAAGGCATTCGCAAAATACCAAAAAGCACTTTTTCTTATTTTTATTTTTATACAGTTTCTTTTTAAAGCAGTTTCACCAATGAAGAATCCTTAATTGGTGAAACTGCCACATCTGTTTGAGATATTACAACAAAAAAGAAATTACTGCAAAAAACGAACACAGTTTCTTTCCCATGGACACTGTACATGCTCAGCGCCAAAAACAACAACATGAGGAGGTACAAATGATCTAAACTCAGCAAAAAAAGAAATGTCCTCTCACTGTCAACTGCGTTTATTTTCAGCAAACTTAACATATGTAAATATTTGTATGAACATAACAAGATTCAACAACTGAGACATAAACTGAACAAGTTCCACAGACATGTGACTAACAGAAATGGAATAATGTGTCCCTGAACAAAGGGGGGATCAATATCAAAAGTAACAGTCAGTATCTGGTGTGGCCACCAGCTGCATTAAGTACTGCAGTACATCTCCTCCTCATGGACTGCCCCAAATTGCCAGTTCTTGCTTTGAGATGTTACCCCACTCTTCCACCAAGGCACCTGCAAGTTCCCGGACATTTCTGGGGGGAATGGCCCTAGCCCTCACCCTCCAATCCAACAGGTCCCAGACGTGATCAATGGGATTGAGATCCAGGCTCTTCGCTGGCCATAACGGACCTTCCAACACCAAATCGATCCCGCTCCAGAGTACAGGCCTCGGTGTAACGCTCATTCCTTCGACGATAAACGCGACTCCGACCATCACCCTGGTGAGACAAAACCGCAACTCAGCAGTGAAGAGCACTTTTTGCAGTCCTGTCTGGTCCATCGACGGTGGGTTTGTGCCTATAGGCGACGTTGATGCCGGTGATGTCTGATGAGGACCTGCCTTACAACAAGCCTACAAGCCCTCAGTCCAGCCTCTCTCAGCCTATTGCAGACAGTCTGAGCACTGATGGAAGGATTGTGCGTTCCTGGTGTAACTCGGGCAGTTGTTGTTGCCATCCTGTACCTGTCCCGCAGGTGTGATGTTCGGATGTACCGATCCTGTGCAGGTGTTGTTACGTGGTCAGCCACTGCGAGGATGATCAGCTGTCTGTCCTGTCTCCCTGTAGCGCTGTCTTAGGCGTCTCACAGTACGGACATTGCAATTTATTGCCCTGGCCACATCTGCAGTCTTCATGTCTCCTTGCAGCATGTCTAAGGCACGTTCACTCAGATGAGCAGGGAACCTGGGCATCTTTCTTTTGGTGTTTTTCAGAGTCAGTAGAAAGGCCTCTTTAGTGTCCTAAGTTTTCATAACTGTGATCTTAATTGCCTACCGTCTGTAAGCTGTTAGTATCTTAACGACCGTTCCACAGGTGCATGTTCATTAAMTGTTTATGGTTCATTGAACAAGCATGGGAAACAGTGTTTAAACCCTTTACAGTGAAGATCTGTGAAGTTATTTGGATTTTTACGAATTATCTTTGAAAGACAGGGTCCTGAAAAAGGGACATTTCTTTTTTTGCTGAGTTTATATATAAACCCTGGATTGCTGATGCTATGCATTGGCCAATGAGAGGCTTTGAAGCCATCGGTCGGCCATATTGGCACTCCCCAAAAGAAGGAGCCCTCTTTACAACTGAAAGGAATTCTACAATATTTCAATTAACATTTTAAAGGACAAAATTACATGTATTTAAGTATTTTTGTTGTTGTAGTAGGAACAGTAACACTAGTACTTTCAAAAAACTTTACTTTATGGGGGAAAAAATTATATATGTTTTCAATTTTTATTTTTATGTTTACCTCACATAATATAATTTCAAAGTATGCATTAAAGTGTCTGTAATATAATAAATGTGGTAAAACAAATGTAGACATTAATAAATGCATTTCTATAGCTTCCAAAATATTTTCTACAATGGTGCCAAAATGGAGTGACGGTGGTTTCAAAATATTGCCCCCTGGTAGTCATCTAGTGTATATATGAATCAATTTGAGGTAGAGAGGCGTCATGCACCCATCCTTTTAGAGTGGGCACAAAGTATGTGAGGATTGAGGGGATGGTCCGGGAGTGCGGCTGTGTCTCCTGTACATAGGTTGGAGCATTTAGCATTTTGTAAACCCCTGAAACAGCTTTTCCCCCAGTGGCAAACCGTGACTATAGGACCTAGGCCATCAGAGGGACCAAAAATCTTCCAATACGTTGTATCAAAATCAAAAAATAACAGAAAACATAGCATCTCTTAATGCGACCGACATTATATATTTTGTAGTCAGACCGTTCTAGTTGTAGTGAAGGAGGAGCAATGATTTTTGATGACATTATGAATGAATCAAATAGTTCTGGCCGTGCTTTGGGCTCCTGCACACACAGAGACAGAACCGGCATTGACACAACATGACACACAGCATGCACTGCTTACACAATGTATGGTAACCAACACCACTATCACACTATCACCAATAGCTTCAACAACATTGTCACATCCAAGGTGACAGGCTCATGGTGCTGAAAGGACAGCAACCGTAATACCTGTGCACTCCATGGCGCTGAAGGCCTTGCCAATGGCTGGCTGAGCTAGCTAGATTTTTCTACCCAGACACCACCTAAGACAATTCTGATTGGATACTTTTTTCTATTCAGTATTAACCCTTCTCTTTCCAACACAAACTGAAGAGATTAAATCAGAAAAGTATTACAATTATTGTAAAGATGAAATAAATAAAAATATATACACTGCTAGAGCCATAATCATTATGCTTAATTCTATTCTACACATTCCAGAGGGTGTCATTCTGACTGTTGTAAATCAACAAGCTAACATGCCTAGGATATGACATTCAAATTACAGCACAGTACATGGGATCATAACACACACTATCAATACAGGCACATACTGTATAATGCCATCATAATTAATACACAAATATCATGATATTATCATAAAGTGACAGATGACATTTAAACCAACAATTTTTCTGCATATCTAAGCATACCTATTGAGCTGTCTGTGTCATGTACAACATCTTTAAGGTCCCTCAGTCAGTATTGCATTTCAAGCACAAGTTAAACTACAAAGACCAGCGAGCTTTTCGAAAGCCTCATAAAGAAGGGCAGTGATCAGACATTAAATATCTCTAAAAAGTATGCTTTGGATTATGTTGTAAACCACCCAGATGCGTCAAAGATACAGTTGTCCTTCTGAACTGAGCTGCAGGACAGGAATGAAACTGCTCAGGGATCTTACCTGTAAAATAGTTACAGAGTTCAAATGCAGTGATGGGAGAAAACTGAGGATGGATCAACAACATTGTATTGACTACACAAAAATTACTTAAATGACAGTGAAAAGAAAAATACAAATATACAAAATAAAAACCATGCATCTTGTATGCAACAAGGCACTAAAGTAATACTGCAAAAAAACATGGCAAAGGAATAAAATGTTTGGCCTATTGTTTGGGGCAAATCCAACACATCACTGAGTAACGCCTCCTTATTTTCAAGCATGGTGGTGGCTGCATCATGGTATGGGTATGCTTGACATCGACAAATACTGGGGAGTTTTTTCAGGATAAAAAGAAACCAGATGGAGCTAAGCACACGCAAAATCCTAGAGAAAAACCTGCTTCAGTCTGCTTTATAATAGACACTGGGAGAGGAATTCACCTTTCAGCAGGCCAATAACCTACAACACAAGGCCAAATCTACACTGGAGTTGCTTACCAAGAAGCCAGTAAATGTTCTTGAGTGGCTGCATGTAAACACAACAACTCCACTTTCTGGATCTGGGCCAACCTATTACAATCTTAGAATTGTGGTACACCACCATAGCTTAATATCACTAAATAACATTGGTTGGTTTAATAATTTAAAGGTATCCATGACCATTTCAAACATATTTCCTAAATGTAAGCAAATTAATTGGCTATAACTCATTGATCCTGCTTTGTAACTAGACCTACCCCATCTAATTTACGTGCTAGCTAGCCTGTAAATAAAATAACATAGCTAGCTAGCAAGTGAGGTCCTCTAGTTTTATATGTAAATATATAATTTTCCTAAGATATTGTCGCTACACCCGCAATAAAATCTGCTAAATATGTTTATGTGACCAATAACATTTGATTTGATTTGTAATTGCTTGACTTGACATGTATTTTGGCAAATAGACATGCTCATTGTACACTGAACAAAAATATAAACACAACATGTAACAATGTCAACAATTTTACTGAGTTACAGTTCATATAAATGTCAATTAAGGCACCTCTATGATTCAGAGGGGTTGGGTTAAATGCGGAAGACACACTTCAGTTGAATGCATTCAGTTGTACAACTGACTAGATAACCCCTTTCCCTTTCCCTTATAAGGGAGTCAGTTAATTGAAAATAAATTCAGTAGGCCCTTATCTATAGATTTCACATGACTGGGCAGGGGTGCAGTCATGGGTGGGCCTGGGAGTGCATAGGCCCACCCACTGGGGAGCCAGCCCCAGCCAATCAGAATTATTTTTTTTCCCACAAAGGGGCTTTATTACAGACAGAAGTACTCCTTAGTTTCATCAGCTGTCTGGGTGGCTGGTCTCAGACGATCCCGTAGTTGAAGAAGCCGGACGTGGAGGTCCTGGGCTGGCGTGGTTACAAGTGGTCTAAGGTTGTGAGGCCGGTTGGACGTACTGCCAAATTCTCTAAAACGACGTTGTAGGAGGGTTATGGTAGAGAAATTAACATTCAATTCTCTGGCAACAGCTCTGGTGGACATTCCTGCAGTCAGCATGCCAATTGCACGCTCTTTCAAAACTTGAGACATCTGTGGCATTGCGTTGTATGACAAAACTGCACATTTTAGAGTGGCCTTTTATTGTCCCCTGCACACGGTGCACCTGTGTAATGATCATGTTATGCACAACATTTTAGAGAAATAAGCTTTTTGTCCGTATGAAACATCTCTGGATCTTTTTTTTCAGCTCATGAAACATGGGACCAACACATTACATGTTGCATTTATATTTTTGTTCAGTATAACTTAAAAAGAAAGAAAGAATGTGGTGTAATGCAAGGGTGAGAACGGACTGATGCACAGATGAGAGAGATGACGCAGAGGGGTGATACCTGACAAATGCAGGGGTGAGGGTTGAGGAAGAGGGTGCAGGATTGATACTTGACTAGGGGAGGTAGGGCCAGCTCCAGGCATAAGCGACATAAGCGGCCGCTAGCTTTAAAACTTCAACAATTTCTCTCCACCCCATGGCAAAATGTGTAGAATTGCAGGAAATGTGCTTTAAAACTGCTAAATGTTCTCTCCGCCCCATGACAAAATGTGTAGAATTGCAGGAAATTAACTTTAAAACAATTCGTTTTGGGTTCCAACCAAATCTCACCTAGGGGGCCGAAAAGGCTAGAGCTGGCCCTGAAGGGAGGGGTGAGAGTTGAGGTCGAGGGGTGACACTTGACTAGTGAAGGWTTGATATTTGACTAGGGGAGGGGTGAGGGTTGAAGAGGAGCAGGGGTGACACTTGACTATTGCAGGGTTAAAACTTGACTAGGTGAGGGGTCAGGTCTGAGGAGGAGGAATGATGCAATTCCTAATATGTATCTGTTCAATTCTGTTGATTTCACTTTGGCCAATACCTCATCCAAATCCGTGTGGTTCCTGCTTCTGAACAGACCCAATGTGCAGCACAACATCTTCAAGATCCTAATACTTATAAGAATATGGTAATTTTGTGTTAAAAGAGCAAGGATTTCCTTGTTACTAAAGCCAATTCTAAAATATAGTTTCACCAGGTCATCTAACTCAATGGTGGCACACAGCAACAGGGAGCCAGGGAAGCATGCAATAAACCAAATCTCCTACTTTAATCTTGAAATATTACTGCAATTTTATTCTCACAATTTCGACTTGATTCTTGAAATGTTGATATTTTCAAGTATTATAGTATCCATACAAAAAAAGAATAATCTAAGTGCATCAGCATTTATTTATTTTCTGCTTAGCCCTAATACTCTTCCGTATAGAACGTATTTTACCACACTGCTGGAGGCTCCTCTCCGTTTCATCAACAAAACAAAACAATACCAAAGACGCTGGAGGCGGATTTGAACTTTAAAGACATTCAGGTTCAAGAATCACCTGTGGTAGAGGAAGGGAAAACATGAGAATAATTCAAGTTTAAACATAATTAAGTACGACGTACCAAGGGAGAGCATACTCTTGACAGGGGAGACTGTAATAAGATATGTTACACTGTAAGCTATAGTGAAAAGCCTACTTTTTAGTTTAATTATGATATAAGAGAGCTTAGAATTCCTTAAATGTGAGTGACGTTATCGTATGGTACTATGGTACTGCAGCTGCGATGGGGTTATGGTCCATTTCAATTCAGGGCCTTGATCCAACAAAGCTAGTATCAGGAAGGTTCTGTGGCAAAACAGCATTCTTTTCTGAAATGTGAAAATTAAAGTCTGGATTATTAGTTGTTTACGTTCCACATTCTGATCTTAAACGTCTGCCATTATCTAATCTCATTTCAGGTTACTATGGAAGTGGAGAATGTTTCCATGTAAACAACAATTCCAGTTTTGCAATCATTTTGTGCAATACAACAGGAATAGAGTAAGAGACTAACAGGCTAGAACAGCGTGGTCTTCTAATAGGTACTGCCAAAATAAAATCCCATTAAAAATACATTTGACCAGATGGGCCTCATCTGGTAGAGAAGCATGGGATAAATGAAAGGCCAGTGTATCTCTTACTCATCAAAATCTAATCATGTTATGTTCTTGCCCTAAATCATGTTGAATAAAAAGAAGACCTCTCTCTGATGTACAGAACTCTGCTTTAATTGGCGCAATAATTTGTGTAAGCATACGGTACAGTAGTGTACCCACAATCAACAACAAGCACCTAAACTGTGAGTCATTTGGATACAATCCGAAGTGAACTGCTAAAGATACAGATGGGTTAGGCAACGTCTCTAAATATTATTTCTTAACTAACAATACAACTACAACTTTATATCCCAGGGAGGATGGAGATGGGAGGCTTTCCTTTCAGCTTCTGGCAGATGTTTGACTGTTGACACCCTCCACTGAGAAATTGAACAAGTCTTATCCATGCCTTTGAATTGTAGCCTACTGACGTGATACATCTCCTGCCCTAACTCAGTCAATCCGAGTGAAATAATTATCACAAACAATCTGTGCCCTAACCAACAATTGTATAACTATAGTCACAGACTAGACAAGTATATAACCCACCATTCACTCAATCTAATTATTTCTGCCAGATAACACCAACACTCTGAAGTTGCTGAGCTCTAGGTTCACACTGTTATTTCAGCTGCCTCTATATGCTTGGCACCTGTGTAGGAGTGTGAGTGACAGAGAAATGCAAATAGTTGCTTCCTAACTATCTGATCAATAACCTATAGGCATTTCAAATACTCTAACTGAATGGTAGGATACATTCTCGCTGCTTTTACAAAGTTTTGTTGAAGTCTAAGGTGAGAATAGTTTTCCTGTGCATAGTTACTTCTCAGGTCAGAAGTTTAGTTCAGGATAAGGGATTTGCTTATAAATGGGATCTTCACTCTGCTTCTCCACAGATCCCAGGCTTAAGAAGCCCCTGAAGGAAGGACTATTGATGTCCCTCAACATGTGGCGCATGCATAGTAGCTCTAACCTGGATACAATCATGAGAACTTGAGGCTTCATCTTCTCAGGCTTTGTATTTGTGGCATTAACGAAGGGCGTTATGCTTAAAACGTGCACAGTAATAATAATAACAGTATTAGACACATGTGTCATGAATTAGAATAAATTAGCAACAATTATAATATTGCTTAGTGTGTGCCTCAACGGGCTTGGCCATCATTATCACCACCGGGTCAAGGCTCTGAGAACAATTTCAGTTCTAGCTTGGCATATCGCTTTTATGAGCCCAGGCCCAGAATAGACCCATCCAGTAATGATATACATGTGAACACCTGTTTAAAACCTTCTCAGAGCTTATTCGCGTTAAATACATTATTGGAAGCATGGTGGAGAAATCATGGCATATTGATCCCCAAAACATATCATGTACTGCCAATACTTGAGCAATGTTTAATCATAATTTAGCCAAGCCATGCATAGAAACCCAGCCACAGGACAGGAAGAAATGTATCTTGAATATTACCATAATTGTTCCAAATGCTTAAAAGATGACACATGGATGCAATTAGAGCCAAATGTTCCACCAATAAAAAAAACATACCAGTTGTGGAAGATACAGTTGAAGTCGGAAGTTTAGATACACTTAGGTTGGAGTCATTAAAACTCGTTTTTCAACCACTCCACAAATGTCTTGTTAACAAACTATAGTTTTGGCAAGTCGGTTAGGACATCTACTTTGTGCATGACACAAGTCATTTTTCCAACAATTGTTTACAGACAGATTAGTTCACTTATAATTCACTGTATCACATTTCCAGTGGGTCAGAAGTTTACATACACTAAGTTGACTGTGCCTTTAAACAGCTTGGAAAATTACAGAAAATTATGTCATGGCTTTAGAAGCTTCTGATAGGCTAATTGACGTCAATTGGACGTGTACCTGTGGATGTATTTCAAGGCCTACCTTCAAACTCAGTGTCTCTTTACTTGACATCATGGGAAAATCTAAAGAAATCAGCCAAGACCTCAGAAACAAAATTGTAGACCTCCACAAGTCTGGTTCATCCTTGGGAGCAATTTCCAAATGCCTGAAGGTACCACGTTCATCTGTACAAACAATAGTACGCAAGTATAAACACCATGGGACCACACAGCCGTCATACCGCTCAAGGAGAAGCATTCTGTCTCCTAGAGCTGAACGTACTTTGGTGCGAAAAGTGCAAATCAATCCCAGAACAACAGCAAAGAACCTTGTGAAGATGCTGAAGGAAACAGGTATAAAAGTATCTATATCCACAGTAAAACAAGTCCTATATTGACATAACCTGAAAAGCCACTCAGCAAGGAAGAAGCCACTGCTCCAAAATGGTTTGCAACTGCACATGGAGAAATGTCCTCTGGCCTGATGAAACAAAAATAGAACTGTTTGGCCATAATGACCATCGTTATGTTTGGAGGAAAAAGAGGGATGCTTGCAAGCCGAAGAATACCATCCCAACCGTGAAGCACGGAGGTGGCAGCATCATGTTGTGGGGGTGCTTTGCAGCAAGAGGGACTGGTGCACTTCACAAAATAGATGGCATCATGAGGGAGGAAAATGGAAAATTATGTGGATATATTGAAGCAACATCTCAAGACATCAGTCAGGAAGTTAAAGCTTGGTCGCCAATGGGTCTTCCAAATGGACAATGACCCCAAGCATACTTACAAAGTTGTTGCAAAATGGCTTAAGGACAACAAAGTCAAGGTATTGGAGTGGCCATCACAAAGCCCTGACCTCAATCCTATAGAAAATTTGTGGGCAGAACTGAAAAAACGTGTGCGAGCAAGGAGGCCTACAAACCTGACTCAGTTACACCAGCTCTGTCGGGAGGAATGGGCCAAAATTCACACCACTTATTGTGGGAAGCTTGTGGGAAAGGCTACCCGAAACTTTTGACCCAAGTTAAACAATTTAAAAGGCAATGAGTTTAAATGTATTTGGCTAAGGTGTATGCAAACTTCAACTGTAACTAMGTGAGCAATGTGAGAGGGAGGCTGGAACCTTGGCTAGCGAATCAATGACCATGGCAACAGTGGGCAGAGCAGGCCATTTGGTAAGGTCAGGCAGAGACAGCGGACACACCATGTCACAGGGATACACCTTGATGACAATATTAGCAGCTTACAAATGTAGCAATCATTTACTGTATTGTTACAGTATTAGTATGGATGTACTTCAACACAGCAAAAAATTATTTCAATGTTTTAGCGTGAGGATTGCTATAGTTTACTTTGTAATGTGTTATGCTGTTTTTGGAAAAGTCGTTTACCGGGGGTATAGCGCAAAGAGGAAAATCAACATTTAAAATTCTAAATGGTGAGTGGAAGCATTTCCTGCACACTGGAACTCCTGTATGTGACAAAAAACCATATACACTACCAGTCAAAAGTTTTAGAACACCTACTCATTCAAGGGTATTTCTTTCTTTACTATTTTCTACATTGCAGAATAATAGTGAAGACATCAAAACTATGAAATAACACATATGGGATCATGTAATAACCAAAAACGTGTTAAACAAATCAATATATATATTTTATATTTGAAATTCCAAATTCAAATAGCTACCCTTTTCCTTGATGACAGCTTCATGAGGTAGTCACCTGGAATGCATTTCAATTAACAGGTGTGCCTTCCTAAAAATTTGTGGAATTTCTTTCCTTCTTAATGTATTTGAGCCAATCAGTTGTGTTGTGACAAGGTAGGGGTGGTATACAGAAGATATCCCTATTTGGTAAAAGACCAAGTCCATATTATGGCAAGAACAGCTCAAATAACCAAAGAGAAAATACAGCCTATCATTACTTTAAGAAGGTCCGTCAATCCGGAAAATTTCAAGAACTTTGAAAGTTTCTTCAAGTGCAGTCGCAAAAATCATCAAGTGCTATGATGAAACTGGCTCTCATGAGGACCGCTACAGGAAAGGAAGACCCAGAGTTACCTCTGCTGCAAAGGATAAGTTCATTACAGTTARCAGCCTCAGAAATTGCAGCCCAAATAAATCCTTCACAGAGTTCAAGTAACAGACACATCTGCCATTACTAAAGGACACCAATTAAGAAGAAAATACTTGTTTGGGCCAAGAAACACAAGCAATGGACATTAGACCAGTGGGAATTTGTCATTTGGTCTGGAGTCCAAATTGTAGATTTATGGTTCCAACCTCCGTGTCTTTCTGAGACGCAGTGTTGGTAAACGGATGATCTCCGCATGTGTATTTCCCACCGTAAAAGCATGGAGGAGGAGGTGTGATGGTGTGGGGGTGCTTTTCTCGTGACACTGTCTGTGATTCATTTAGAATTCAAGGCACACTTAACCAGCAAGGCTACCACAGCATTCTGCAGCGATACACCATCCCATCTGGTTTGGGCTTAGTGGGACTATCATTGTTTTTTCAATAGGACAATGACCCAACACACCTCCAGGCTGTGTAAGGGCTATTTTATCAAGAAGGACAATGATGGAGTGCTGCATCAGATGACTTGGCCTCCACAATCCCCCGACCTCAATCAAATTGAGATGGTTTGGGATGAGTCGGACCACAGAGTGAAGGAAAAGCAGCCAACAAGTGCTCGGCATATGTGGGAACTCCTTCAAGACTGCTGGAAAAGCATTCCAGGTGAAGCTGGTTGAGAGAATGCCAAGAGGGTGCAAAGCTGTCATCAAGGTAAAGGTTGGCTATTTGAAGAATCTCAGATATAAATGTTACTGTATGTTGATTTGTTTAACACTTTTTTGGTTACCACATGATTCCATATGTGTTATTTCATCGTTTTGATGTCTTCACTATTATTCTGCAATGTAGAAAATAGTAAAAGAAAGAAATACCCTTGAATCAGTAAGTGTTCAAAAACTTTTTACCGGTAGTGTATATATATTATTTTCTTTTTTWAACTTTCCTTTTGGTAAGATCATTATGTTGAAAAGTTCCATCTGGCTTTACAGCGATACAGTCATTATTATCTAAATGGAAACCATACAGGTGTATGCAATTAACATCCAGGTAACCTGGAAGTAAAATCCTGATGGTGCAGAATGGATCACCTGAATTATGGGGTCACCAATGATCTCTTCTAGAACAGGTGCACAGATTTACCTTATTATGGACGGGACTGCAGAACTTTGACCAAAATAGAAAATATATACTTTTAATACCTGTCAGTGCAGAGTGGCCCAGTGACTTCATCTTTATAGCTAGCTTATCATGACCACAAATTAATTATGGTCCCATGCACTATGCATGCTTTCAAAGTGCTTTTCATAGTGCTACGTGACAACAATGCATCGTGCAGAGTGGACTACAAATTAAAGTGGCAATACATTTGGTGGTGGACATTCAATATTACTATTTCCTAAATAGAATTAGCTCAAGGAAATGTAGAGTGAACAATCAGTTCACCCTTGGATCCCAGTATTATTGTTAATTTATTTCTCAATCTGAGTAATGAACAGTGCCTCAGTAGCTGAATCTTAATACGATGGTAAATCATGACATTCTATTTCAGATGTAATAAGTAAACCTTCCTGTAATTTAGATAAAGATAAATAATTAAAACATTCCCAAATATATTAAAAATTGTGGTATCTTGGCACTGATCTTTGGATAACACATACAATAGTAAGTAGGTCAGGTTGAGCTGCCCTTAAGATCCACGCCCCCTTCAAACTGATGCCAATACAAACAGAGGCATCCATACAAGACATGACATTAGTTAATTTTCTCTGCAAATAACTTAGTCCTAATTTAGAGGAAAGATAAAAATATACAGTATACTGATTTCCGAAATCTTTACGGAATGACTCAGACGAGCAGAGGATATCTATTAATTAAGATATGTACACATGGTATTTGGAATTATTTCTGATTTGTAGGTATAGCAAAAAATAGTCAAATTGAGCTCTTCCTGGTTTGAATGAGGTTTGAATCATTTATTCTATGGTGGTTGCAGTATATTCATCTGTTTCCACAGAGTACAACTTGTGCTTGGCCAACAAGTGTACGTGAATTAAATATAACAATGTTACATAACACAAAATATAACTACATTATGCATAAAATAAGATAATTTAGATGGAATTGATCCCGATAAAACTAAATATATCATAAACAAACTTGAGTAACTAACAACTGGAATGGCTTATGTTTAGGCATGCTAGCAAGTAGTTATTGTTCGGGTTTCATGTCTTAACATTACTATGATTGTAATGGTAGTCTTCGTCCTCCTCATCTGAGGAGTAGGAAATGTCAGACCAAGATGCAGCGTGGTGAGTATTCATATTTATTTAGAATACTTTTAAGAAAGAACAAAACAATAAACAAACAAAATAAACGAAGACGCTACAGTCCCGAAATAGTGAACACACGAACATGAACAACATAACAGGAACAATCACCCACCAAAACACACTACAAAACAGGCTACCTAAATATGGCTCCCAATCGGAGACAATGACAAACACCTGCCTCTGATTGAGAACCATATCAGGCCAAACGAAAACCCCACATTGAAACACAACACATAGAACCCCCCCAACTCACGCCCTGACCAACTAAAACAAAGACAATACAAAAGAACTAGGGTCAGAACGTGACAATGATCTGAATTGTCTAATAGTACATTTTATATCTTTACACATTTTCATGAAGATAATGGGGAACTATTATATGCTAGCAGATAGTTAAAATCTTTTGCACTTGCTTGTTACTTTCCTGCACAAAGTTTTGTCAGAGAGTGGGTATACGGTGCATTCAGAAAGTATTCAAACCCCTTGACTTTTCCCACATTTTGTTACTTTACAGGCGTATTCTAAAATGTATTAKATTTATTTTTTCCTTAATCAATCTACACATAATACCCCATAATGACAAAGCTAAAACAGTTTTTTAGAAATGTGTGAAAAGGTATTAAAAATAAAAACTGAAATATCACATTTACATAAGTATTCAGACGCTTTATCAGTACTTGTTTGAAGAACCTTTGGAAGCAATTACAACCTCGAGTCTTCTTGGGTATGTTGCTACAAGCTTGGCACACCTGTATTTGGGGACTTTCTCCCATTCTTCTCTGCAGATCCTTTCAAGCTCTGTCAGGTTGGATGGGGAGCGTTGCTGCACAGCTATTTTCAGGTCTCTCCAGACGTGACGCTTGGCATTCAGGCCAAATAATTAAATCTTGGTTTCATCAGACCAGAGAATCTTGTTTCTCCTGGTCAGAGTCCTTTAGGTGCCTTTTAGCAAACTCCAAGCGGGCTGTCATGTGCCTTTCACAGAGGAGTGGCTTCTGCCTGGCCATACCATAAACGCCTGATTGGTGGAGTGCTGCAGAGATGGTTGTCCTTCTGAAAGGTTCTCCCATCTCCACAGAGGAACTCTAGAGTTCTGTCAGAGTGACCGGCTAACTCTAGGAAGAGTCTTGGTGGTTCCAAACTTCTTCCATTTAAGAATGACGGAGGCCACTGTGTTCTTGGGGACCTTCAARGCTGCAGACATTTTTTGGTACCATTCCCCAGATCTGTGCCCCAACACAATCCTGTCTCTGAGCTCTATGGACAATTCCTACGAGCTCATGGCTCCTCTGACATGCACCGTCAACTGTGGGACCTTATATAGACAGGTGTGTGCCTTTCCAAATAAGGTCAAATCAATTGAATTTACCACAGGTGTCCAATCAAGTTGTAGAAACATCTCATGGAGGGTCAATGGAAACAGGATGCACCTGAGCTCAATTTAGAGTCTCATAGCAAAGGGTCTGAATACTTATGTAAATAAATATTTTCTTTTCAAAAATTTCTAAAGACCTTTTTCGCTTTGTCATTATGGGGTATTGTGTGTAGATTGATGATACTTTAAAAAATGTAATCAATTTTAGAATAAGGCTGTAACATAACAAAATGTTGAAAAAGTTAAAGGGTCTGAATACTTTCCGAATGCACTGAACGAACTCCTCAAAAACATGTAATTAATCATTTGCACTGCACAAAGGCAAATGCAGAGAGGACGTTTAAAGCTCAAATGGAATTTGGGAAAAGGTTCAAGTCTCAAATCATCATTCTTTTTTTTAGCAAGAGAATGGAGGGTGGGAATCGGGAAACAGGAAGCACCTCTAATACTCCAGGAGTTGGTGTAATTGCCTTCAACTGTTACTGTACCCTACTAGACACAACACATTTAATCCCAGGGTTGATTACTAGGCCTCAGCCGACATAGAAAGTCTATCCTGTAACCATATACATATTTTTTTAGCTGCAAATGGGAAGGTTAGGAGCAGGAAAATGACACCCAGATTATATTTTCAATGCTTTTTCTCTTTCAATATACCTCTGCTAAATTAAATAGCTTCAGTGGATCTGTAAAATTAACTGCCATATCAATGTTCTATTTGGAGAAGTAATTACAGTTTTGAGAGTAATTACGTAATATGGAATTCTGCATTCCAAAAGAAAACCTCCATGCAATGATACTTAACTAGTCTCTTCCATTTTGCAGTAAAACAAATTCAACCAATGCGTTAGTCCGTAATCAGAGAAGAATCTTTCACATTTGAAGCCTTCGTCTGAGCTTTCAAATTACTGTCACAAACTTACCTGTGCACATAAAAAATCTATGAGAGGAGCGCTTGAGGGGAAGGAAGGCACTTTCTAACTGCAACTGGAATAGAGGTGCCTTTCCCTGACAATCACAGCATCACATCGCATTTTCCCCCATGGGCTTGTCAGCGTCTGGTGGCTAAATTACCAGCATTTCTGCTCCTTTAATTCACATGTCTCATGTCAGCTTTGTGCTTCTCTGTGCAATTTTCACCGTTAACAGAATGAGAAAATGGAAGGGAGTGAAAATTGAACACAAGAACGGAAATTTGTCCAGCACATGTCCATCTTTGAGACCTAATACGACAAACAGCTCTGGGTGACTGTAAGGGAAAGTGAATGAAATAGGTCTAAATTGCCTGGTGGCACAGTCAGAGGCTTGATTAGCAGTAGTATTTCCCTTTGTGATGCAGCGATTCAAGAGAGCTGGCTAAGATGTGTAGTACTGGTTGCAACATTCACAAGAAATCAGGTACTTAGACTGAAAGGGAGCATTGCAGAAAAATCATCCATGCTGAGTTTAACCCTGTAGTTCAGTTGTATGCCCTAAAATGAGAAATGTGCTCATGCTGTATATACACCGAGTGTACAACACATTAAGGACACCTGCTCTTTCCATGACATAGACTGAACAGGTGAATTCAGGTGAAAGCTATGATCCCTTATTAATGTCACTTGGTAAATCCACTTCAATCAGTGTAGATGAAGGGGAGGAGACAGGTTAAAGAATCATTTTTAAGCCTTGAGACAATTGAGACATGGATTGTGAATGTGTGCCATTCAGAGGGTGAATGCGCAAGACAACATATTTAAGTACATTTTAACGGGGTATGGTAGAAGGTGCCAGGCACACCAGTTTGAGTGTGTCAAGAATTGCACTGCTGCTGTGTTTTTCACGCTCAACAGTTTCCCATGTGTATCAAGAATGGTCCACCACCCAAAGGACATCCAGCCAACTTGACACAACTGTGGGACACATTGGAGTCAACATGGGCCAGCATCCCTGTGGAACGCTTTTGACACCTTGTAGAGTCTATGCCCCAACAAATTGAGGCAGTTCTGAGGGTACTAGGGCTGTGGCAGTCATGAAATTTTGTCAGCCCATGATGGTCAAGCAAATAACTGCCGGTCTCACGGTAATTGACCATTAATTAACATAAACACATTTAGCATCTCCTGGCTTCCACGCATAGTCTACAAGCCACTGATGCAGACCTTTGGAACATCTACATTTTAATAAGTCTAATAAATCCATTTAATATAGCCTACACCATCACAATAAGTCCATTATTTATTTTAGACAAGTCTAAAGAAACATGATATGAAGGAAATGTAGTATATTTCAGAAGAACAGAATAGCATACTCTGAGCTGTCCTTATGTTAGGCCCTGATCTGGCTATGCCATATGGATATGGGCTATACTAGTTCKTTTAGCAGACAAGCTTTGCTTAGAATTCTGTGGCATTATTTTATATTATTTTATAATATGAACTATTKAATTTAACATAGCTGAATGAAATAGAAAGGATGTTTTCTCCCAAAAATTTCTGAGGGAGTGCGCACATGCGGCTATTCTGTGTTGAGTGGTTAACAAAGAAACAGGCCTTGCTATATGCTTAATTTAGAGTTATTTATGCAACTTTAGTTGTGATACAAACATGATGCTGTATGATGCGACTAATGATGATTTGAAAAAAGTTGCACGAAAGGCATGAGTTCTGCTTTGTTTCTTGCACAGGCTGCACACACTTCATCAGTCTCTCATTCACAATTTGACCACCACTTGATAAACGCATCGAATTTCCCGGCGGCATCCCCCTAGAATCCATGCCTTTTGCAGCCAGTGGCCATTGTGCCCTTGGGCTGATTACAATAATTATAATTCCCTTCTCCCAGCTGTGTGTTCCGAAGCACCTCTCACTCACATGCCTCTCTCAGATATCGCAATTCTTATTAGCCAATGCCCGTCATGTGATTGGGTTCTTCTCAGAGGCATCTATCTCAGCTCTGAAGAAGGCTACAAGTAAAGACAGATACATCGGGGACTCAACTGCGCACGTCCTTCTTATCGAAATCCGAGGCGCATATTTAAGATGTTATAAGAACTGTCCACATTTACTTTTTGTCAGCCAACAAGATGAGTAGGCTTAACGAACAGAAGAAGCACTAGCCTATGTCAATCTACTATCCCCCATAGTACAAAAGTTGACCTATTCTATTGGTCACCTTGTCCTTCTGTGCGATAAATAAGTTGTGGGATGTGATAGATCCTAAATTAATACAACCACTCGCATCAAATAACCTTTAAAAAGTAATGAGGCTGGGCCTCCCGAGTGGCGCAGCGGTCTAAACCACTGCATTGCAGTGTTGTGGCATCACTACAGCCTGAGGTTTGATTCCAATCTGTGTCACAACCAGCCGTGACCGGGAGTCCAATATGGCGGCACACAATTGGCCCAGCGTTGTCCGGGTTTGGTCGGGGGGGGGTTTACTTGGCTCATCGCGCTCTAGCGACTCCTTGTGGCGGGCCGGGCATCTGCAGGCTGACAACGGTCATCAGTGGAATGGTGTTTCCTCCAACACATTGGTACAGCTGGCTTCCGGATTAAGCGAGCGGGTGTTAAGAAGTGCGGCTTGGCAGGTCATGTTTTGGAGGACGCATGACTCGACCTTCGCCTCTCCCGAGCCCGTTGAGGAGTTGCAGCGATGAGACAAGATCGTATCCAGAGAAAAAGTGGAATTCTTTATTTTTGCAAAAAAAATGTTTACTTTCTTTTAAGCAATGAGGCTGATGCAACAGATCAGAACGTTTATCTTAAAATGTTGATAAACTATTAGGCTATTTCTTCACATTGTAAGCACAGCAATATACACACGGCCATAGGCTATAAGCATGAATGTTCCAAAATGCAATCAATTAGCGGGAAAACACCATTCTCAAAAGTGACCACAAATGCGATTATTCATGTAATGCTTTATTATAAAAGTGCATTTTTATGGTGAAAATTATCTTCCCCATACTTGAAACTCACACGCCAGTTAGGCTCTACACCGGTTGTAAAGCAGATTAATGTGCTTAATTTTAAGAAGTTATTTGGACACTTTAGTTGTGATACAAACCTTATCAAAACATATAGYCCTATGGGCTAGGCTACATGAGGTGTGGGACTATGATTTGAAAAAAGTTGCAGAAATTAAGCATGCACTGTTTCTTGCTCTATTGCACACAAGCTGGGCATCATTCAAGTGAAATATCATTCACAGGTGATAGGCTAATATTGTTACCCATCAGACTATTCTTGATTTAATATTGTATTTACATATACTAAATAATATATGTGTGAAATTAGTTTTGATTTAGAATGGACCATTATTATGCACCTGTCTCAGAACGTGGGCAGGGAAAAAAAAATMGGTACTTTTTATGCACTTTTATAGCGAATGGAGGACACTTTTCCCATGGTTCATTTTCATGCCAGCCAGGTAGGCTTTACTCCTGTTGTAAAGCGAAGCAATGTGCTTAATATTAGGAAAGTTGAGAAATAAATATAGTAGGCCTAGCCTATAGAAAGCTGATTGGATCCTCCTCTTTTTAAAAGAGGTCATCAAAACTCACAAAACTCACTGTTTTCTCACACAATTGCATAGCCTATAGAAATGTTGTGCAACATGAGCTCATGGGCTCTCATGAAGTGTTTGATTTGATTTTTGATTACATTTGCATTGATGTCAGAGTGATTAGAGGGACAAAGTCCTGACTACCAGGCAGTTAGCAAGTTTGGTAGGCTACTAATGACCATCAGCAGCATCAGAGCTTGGAGAAGCCTAGTTACCGTTACTAAACGGTCAGATGGAATTTGACTGCGGTTATTACTCGTGACTGCCGGTGTGGCGGTAGTACAGTCACCGTAACAGCCCTAGTTGCAACTCAATATTAGGAAGGTATTCTTAATGTTTTTCACATACACAAACCTTTGTCCATGATAATCGATCAGTGGGTGGGCGGATGGATCGCTAAGTACTTTATATTTCTCATTGACTTAATAATTGACATGATAGTTGTATTTACCTCCGAGGGTCATCCCAGCTTCAAAACACTTCCTCAGTCGACATGATGGGCAGTTCTTCCGTCTCAGCTTATCGATGGTGCAGTCGTTTCTGCTGGCACACAGGTATTTCTGTTTACCTAACAAAGACAAACAGAGATAAGAATAAGAGAATACGAAATTCTATTTTGAATGAGGAGGAAAGTTACATCATGGTTGTAACATGGTTGTAAGTCATAAATGATTACCACAGAAACCAATGGTTGGAACCGGTTCAGGAAACAGAACCGAAAACCGGAAAATAACAAAAAAAATTGAGGATCAGAACCCGAACCAAAAACGAAAGTGATCTATACTGTTCCGGAACTGTTATTTTAAAAGCATGGGAACCGGTTAATAACGTTCTTTTACGTTCCGGGCATTTTTTTCCAGTCCCACAACAAAGCGCCTATGCAAAGCCCTCACTCTGTCGCTCAGGAAGTTATTCCAGCATCTGCCTGCCACCTGGAAATCTTTTACAGTGTGTGTGTGTGTGTGTGTGTGTGTGTGTGTGTGTGTGTGTGTGTGTGTGTGTGTGTGTGTGTGTGTGTGTGTGTGTGTGTGTGTGTGTGTGTGTGTGTGTGTGTGTGTGTGTGTGTGTGTGTGTGTGTGTGTGTGTGCGGGCGTGTGCGTGCTACCTGCCCCTCCCCCTATGAAGCATAGGTTACTGTAGCCTACTGACAACGTTACAAGCGTAATTCCCGAAATTAGATGTTTAATTAGAGAAGACTGGATTGACTTTTTCAATGCTAGGTAATGATACTAACAAAAAGGTAAGACATACTTTTAATTCTAGTGCAGCTCTGCATACAGAAGCTTTTTAACTAGCTAGCTAGGTAATGTTTTCTCTGGTCCAATGCTAAACCAACTCGGAAGTTCAAAGACATTCAAAGCTCCTCCAATTCTGTGGGCCTAATTCAGATAATGGATGTCATAACAAGATGCCCAGCACTTCAAGGCAAGCTTCCTCCATCCTCTCTCGCTCTCTCCTCGCCCTCAAAATTTCAGTTGCATCTTGTGCCCTACACTGTGACTGGCAGCAAGGTGTGTGTGTTTCTTTCATTATGATTCATCCATGCTGTTACGGCTAAATACAATTTTCTCTTAATTACTTTCCTATACAGATTAAATCACTTACCCACTCAACAGCAAGCTCCTCTATCCACACTGATTTGTGAAGTAATTTAATGTAGAGCTAAATGTTTAAAAATATATATATTTCAGAGGCATGAAAAGGAATGGAAATCAATAATAATATTGGTACTTTTTTGGGGTTCGAATCGGTTCAGAACTTTATTTTGCTGGTCGGAACAGTGGGAAAAAAGATTCTGTTCAGAACGAAACGATTGGAAAATAATTATGGTTCCAACCCCTGACCGGAACAGTCATATGTTTTGTCATGTCCAGTGTGGTGATCATAAAATCAGGAGCTTGGACTATAAAAGCTCTTTCGTTGAAGAGTCAATTGATATGCTCTTTGAGTAGCACATTGAATAAATCAAATCTGTAATTTTACAGGGCATGGTTTGATGGCATTTATGGGGCTTCCGCTCACATTTCAATAGTGAAAGGAAAATACTGAACCAAACAAATTAATACCTAGAGTAGGAGTTGGAAGGCAGAATTTATAGATGGTGTTTTCTGTTATTTTCATTACAGATTATGGTCAATTAAAGAGAAAATATATTGCATCTGAAACAGTGTGACATCAAAATCATTTTGAAATAGTAATTAACCTGTTGGTTAATTACTGAGTGGTTGTTTTGGACCCGGTACTTCCCCCCCACTCCACCCAGTCTGTCTTACAAAAAAATACAAAACATAACTTGAAAGCTCTGATTTCTTAGGGCATTTAGCCATTTTGGCACAGTGACTCACTACCCAAACCAGACGTAACTTGTTTTAAGTGGTCAAAATACGTCCTAATACTATATAGTGGACAAACTCGAAATCAGACAGGAAATATATTTACATTAATGGATAGTAAGAGACTTCAGCTTTCTCCTCATATGTACTTTACATAATTCCTGTAAGATGAAAAATGAAGGCATGACAAGTAGCACAAGCCGTGCGCTTTTAAAATGGCTGTGTTCCTATGGGAATTTGCACATGTTTAGAGCGCCACCATTAGGTAAAAGATCTGGGGAAAAAATGTGTCATTTAAAAAAAATCATTTTATCCATTTAACTGTAATTGGTGACATATTTTATTTAAAACCTGGATATTCAAATGTGTTATGTCCCAATTGACCCCACTGGGGGACAAAAACTAAAAAAACATATTTCAGGGTTTTTTGGCCTGTTGTATCTCGGTCACAGTTCTTACCTTTCTAACAGTACTAAGCATGTGTTCGTAGGAGTTATAGTTTTTCGAAACCAAAATGTAGTATTCAATATTATGCATCGTTTAGAAAATGCCAGCAGAGGGCATCAGTTTAAGAGGTTTTAATGAGATCTAATTGTCAGTAAAGGCCTGATTAGCTTGCCTTGGTAGCTCGTAATGTGTGTGTTAACCTCGTCCCCAGGCTATTGCGCACCGCACATATAAGTCTTGGTTATCAACAATTAAAAGTTGGCCTTAGTGGGAGTGACCATAGAATTCTATATTCGTCATCTTTAATTTTAGCGAATCACACAACTGCGCGGTGTGGCTCCGTAAACAGAGGTACACAAGACATGTACGGGAAGGGWTAGGGGGGAGATGTTGTTGGAGATGATTGATTGGTGATTAAGCCGATTAAGCCAATGCTATTAGACGGGTTGGCTGACAACGTCGGAAGCCGTACTTTGTGGCCAGATTCTGAACGGTCAGATAGCTAGCAACAAGAAGCTGCCATGTGAGGAATCATAGGTGGCTCGTTTCAGATAGTTTTATCTTGTTCTTGATACCATGTCTTGTTTTGAGGTGTTTTGACCGATTTCATGTCAATGCTAATATGACAAAAATTCACTAGCTATTTAACCAATAACTTTAACGATGTATTTGAGAGAAAACCAGTACTCATTGTGCAAATGTATTGATGTTGTCACGACTTCCGCCGAAGTCGGTCCCTCTCCTTGTTCGGGCGGCGTTCGGCGGTCGATGTCACCGGCCTTCTAGCCACCGCCGATCCACTTTTCATTTTCCATTTGTTCTGTCTTTGTCTTATCACAACTGGCTTCACTCAACCAATTACTTGTTTATTATTTAACCCTCTGTTCCCCATGTTGTGTTCGTGAGTGATTGTTTATTGTAATTCGGTCCGTGTTTGTGGGCTATCATTGTTGCCTTGTATATTTGTATTTTTTGAGTAAAGTACTTTATTACTCATATCTGCTGTCCTGCGCCTGACTCCCTACACCAGCTACACATAGGACCACTACAGATGTTTTCAATAATCATTTGGAAACTATATACTGAACAAAAATATGAATGCAACATGCAACAATTTCAAATAGTTAAGGTTCATATAAGAAAATCAGTCAATAGAAATATATTAATTAGGCCCTCATCTATGGATTTCACATGACTTGGAATACAGATATGCATCTGTTGGTCACAGATACCTTAAAAAAATGTAGATAGATATAAGACTCTAGCTTCAGTGATTTTTGCAATTGGAAGGAAGGGCGGCCAAAGGAAGTGTTGGCTTTGGGGATGACCAGTGAAATATACCGGCTGTAGCGCGTGCTACGGGTGGGTGTTGCTATGGTGACCAGTGAGCTGAGTTAATCACCTTCGCAAATGATAAGGCTGTTGATTATGGCCTGTGTAATCATGTACCACTCCTCCTCAATGGCTGTGCGAAGTTACTGGATATTGGCGGGAATTGGAACACGCTGTTGTACACATCAATCCAGAGCATCCCAAACATGCTCAATGTGTGACATGTCTGGTGAGCTGGGACATTTTCAGCTTCCAGGAATTGTGTATAGATCATTGTGACATGCGGCCGTGCATTATCATGCTGAAACATGAGGTGATGGTGGCGGATGAATGGCATGACAATGGGCCTCAGGATCTTGTCACAGTATCTCTGCGATTTCAAATTGCCATCGACAATTTGCCATCGTCGTGGTCTGCGATGCCATACACACACGACGCCAAACACGTGGTCTGCGGTTGTGAGGCCGGTTGGACGTACTGCCATTTCTAAAATAACATTGGAGGAGGCTTACAGTAGAGAAATTAACATTTAATTATCTGGCAACAGCTCTGGTGGACATTCCTGCAGTCAGCATGCCAACTGCACACTGTGGCATTGTGTTGTGTTGTGTGACCAAACATTTTAGAGTGGCCTTTTATTGTCCCCAGAACAAGGTGTCCCTGTGTAATGATTAGGGTTGCAAAGGGTCGGGAGCTTTTTTGTATTTTTCTGAAATTTTCATGGGAAAATTTGGGGGCATTTTGATTGAATTCATCAAAAAAGTTAGCTTATAACAGTGAACCTTTTTTGCGGGATACACATAAGGCAATTCTAGGTCTTTAAATCAAATCGAATTTTATTTGTCACATACACATGGTTAGCAGATGTTAATGCGAGTGTAGCGAAATGCTTGTGCTTCTAGTTCCGACCATGCAGTAATATCTAACAAGTAATCTAACCTAACAATTTCACAACAACTACCTTATACACATAAGTGTAAAGGAATGAATAAGAATATGTACATAAAAATATATGAATGAGCGATGGCCAAACGGCATAGGCAAGATGCAGCAGATGGTATAGAGTACAGTATATACATATGAGATGAGTAATGTAGGGTATATAGAGATGAGTCAGTATGTTGGCAGCAGCCACTCAATGTTAGTGATGGCTGTTTAACAGTCTGATGGCCTTGAGATAGAGACTGAAAAACAGCTTCTCTGTCCCTGCTTTGATGCACCTGTACTGACCTCGCCTTCTGGATGATAGCGGGGTGAACAGGCAGTGGCTCGGGTGGTTGTTGTCCTTGATGATCTTTTTGGCCTTCCTGTGACACCGGGTGTAGGTGTCCTGGAGGGCAGGTAGTTTTCCCCCGGTGATGTGTTGTGCAGACCTCACTACCCTCTGGAGAGCCTTACGGTTGTGGGCGGAGCAGTTGCTGTACCAGGCGGTCATACAGCCCGACAGGATGCTCTCGATTGTGCATCTGTAAAAGTTTGTGAGTGTTTTTGGTAAGAAGCCAAATTTCTTCAGCCTCTTGAGGTTGAAGAGGCGCTGCTGCGCCTTCTTCACCACGCTGTCTGTGTGGGTGGACCATTTCAGTTTGTCCGTGACGTGTACGCCAAGAAACTTAAAAACTTTCCACCTTCTCCACTACTGTCCCGTCGATGTGGATAGGGGGCTGCTCCCTCTGCTGTTTCCTGAAGTCCACGATCATCTCCTTTGTTTTGTTGATATTGAGTGTGAGGTTATTTTCCTGACACCACACTCTGAGGGCCCTTACCTCCTCCCTGTAGGCCGTCTCGTCATTGTTGGTAATCAAGCCTACCACTGTAGTGTCGTCTGCATAGTTGATGATTGAGTTGGAGGTGTGCATGGCCACGCAGTCATGGGTGAACAGGGAGTACAGGAGAGGGCTGAGAACACACCCTTGTGGGGCCCCAGTGTTGAGGATCAGCGGGATGGAGATGTTGTTACCTACCCTCACCACCTGGGGGCGGCCCGTAAGGAAGTCCAGGACCGAGTTGCACAGGGCGGGGTGAAGACCCAGGGTCTCGAGCTTAATGACGAGTTTGGAGGGTGCTATGGTTTTAAATGCTGAGCTGTAGTCGATGAACAGCATTCTTACATAGGTATTCCTCTTGTCCAGATGGGTTAGGGCAGTGTGCAGTGTGACTGCGATTGTGATTGTGTCGTTTGTGGACCTATTGGGGCGGTTAGCAAATTGGAGTGGGTCTAGGGTGTCAGGTAGGGTGGAGGTGATATGGTCCTTGACTAGTCTCTCAAAGCACTTCACGATGACGGAACTGAGTGATACGGGGCGATAGTCATTTAGCTCAGTTACCTTCGATTTCTTGGGAACAGGAACAATGGTGGCCCTCTTGAAGCATGTGGGAACAGCAGACTGGGATAAGGATTGATTGAATATGTCCGTAAACACACCAGCCAGCTGGTCTGCGCATGCTCTGAGGACACGGCCGGGGATGCCGTCTGGGCCGGCAGCCTTGCGAGGGTTAACACGTTTATGTTTTACTCACGTTGGCTGCAGTGAAGGAGAGCCCGCAGGTTTTGGTAGCGGGCCATGTCAGTGGCACTGTGTTGTCCTCAAAGCGAGCAAYGAAGTTGTTTAGTTTGTCTGGGAGCAAGACATCATGGTCCGCGACGGGGCTGGTTTTCCTTTTGTAGTCCGTGATTGACTGTAGACCCTGCCACATACCTCTCGTGTCTGAACAATTGAATTGTGACTCTACTTTGTCTCTACACTGATGCTTAGCTTGTTTGATTGCCTTGCGGAGGGAATAGCTACACTGTTTGTTTTCGGTCATGTTTCCGGTCACCTTGCCCTGATTAAAAGCAGTGGTTCTCGCTTTCAGTTTTGCGCAAATGCTGCAATCAATCCACGGTTTCTGGTTGGGGAATGTTTTAATAGACGCTGTGGGTACAACATCACTGATGCACTTGCTAATAAACTCACTCACCGAATCAACGTATTCATCAATGTTATTGTCCGACGCTATGCGGAACATATCCCAGTCCACATGATCGAAGCAATCTTGAAGCGTGGAATCCGATTAGTCGGACCAGCGTTGAACAGATCTGAGCACAGGCGCTTCCTGTTTTAGTTTCTGTCTATAGGCTGGGAGCAACAAAATGGAGTCGTGGTCAGCTTTCCCGAAAGGGGGGTGGGGGAGGGCTTTATATGCGTCGCGGAAGTTAGAATAATAATGATCCAGGGTTTTTCCAGCCCGGGTCGCATTCGATATGCTGATAAAATTTAGGGAGCCTTGTTTTCAGATTAGCCTTGTTAAAATCCCCAGGTACAATAAATGCAGCCTCAGGATATGTGGTTTCCAGTTAACATAGAGTCAAATTAAGTTATTTCAGGGCCATCGACGTGTCTGCTTGGGACGGGATATACACTACTGTGATTATGATCYAAGAGAATTCTCTTGGTAGATAATGTGGTCGGCATTTGATTGTAAGGAATTCTAGGTCAGGTGAACAAAAGGACTTGAGTTCCTGTATGTTGTTATGATCACACCACGTCTCGTTAATCATAAGGCATACACCCCCACCCTTCTTCTTACCAGAGAGGTGTTTGTTTCTGTCTGCGCGATGCGTGAAGAAGCCAGGTGGCTGTACCGACTCTGATGACGTATCCCGAGTGAGCCATGTATCCGTGACACAAAGAACGTTACAATCTCTGATGTCTCTCTGGAAGGCAACCCTTGCTCTGATTTCGTCTACCTTGTTGTCAAGAGACTGGACATTGGCGAGTAGTATACTTGGGAGCGGTGCACGATGTGCATATTTTGTTTAAACTATCCCCAATTCAATGGAATTGCAACCCTCTGCATGCTCAGTGCATTCTTCCATCACATGTGAAGTGCACTCTTCCATCACATGTACAGCTGATTCTCAAGATCTTGCACACTAATGAGATGCTATTGAGCCCACACTGTCTGAGCCAAGGACTACATGCTTTCTGGTAAGTTTTGATTAAAATACTGGGTGGGGTGAATATATTTTATCTGACATACATTATTTTTTGTTAACTAGTAAATAGTAGCCTACAGCAAAGTGTGTTTAAATCATTTCTAACTTGTTAACAAATTCTGCTAGTTAGTTTTTGTTACCATGTTGGTTTTAGCTTGCTTGAGCCTGCTAACTGAAGAGTGTTAATTCACCTGTTTCCATGCATGTTTCCTTTTATAACATTTACCTTACAAAGGAGTTGTTTAATCTAACTGCTTAACTATTTATCTGTACATGGAATTGTATTTATTTTTACTAATTTTTTCCTAATCTTTACAGGAAAATGCCACGGGCACTATCTGATGTGTGGAGACATTTCCCTGCAGCTAATGTAGAAGGAAAAGCTGTGTACATTTGCAAATACTGTGCCAAATCATATGTGAAGAATGCAACAAAGATGTAGAATCATCTGGCCAAGTGCACAAAGTTCCCTCCGAGCTCACAACAAGCAACCTCTGACAAAAGTCCCTCTACTTCTATTCGAGGTGAGAATTATGAATCAGACACCTTATCGATAGTAACAGCTCATGTTCCTCCTGGAATCAGAAGTTGTTTTATTCAATGGAGGAACGTAGTCAGAGAAATGCTGATGAATGTCTTGCTTGAGCTCTGTATGCAACTGGTTCACCTCTGATGCTCACAGGCAATATGTATTGGAAGACATTTCTGAATGTTCTTCACCCAGCATACACCCCTCCAACCAGACATGCTTAATCTACTAATTTGCTGGATGCAGAGTTCAACAGAGTTCAAGTGAAGGTCAAGCAAATCATAGAGAAAGCAGACTGTATTGCAATCATCTCTGATGGGTGGTCGAATGTTCGTGGGCAAGGAATAATTAACTACATCTCAACCCCTCAACCAGTATTCTACAAGAGCACAGACACAAGGGACAACAGACACATCGGTCTCTACATTGCAGATAAGCTGAAGGCAGTCATCAATGACCTTGGACCACAGACGGTATTTGCACTGATGACAGACAATGCTGTGAACATGAAGGCTGCTTGGTCTAAAGTGGAGGAGTCCTACCCTCACATCACACCCATTGGCTGTGCTGCTCATGCAATGAATCTGCTCCTCAATGACATCATGGCACTGAAAACAATGGATACACTCTACAAGAGAGCCAAGGAAATGGTTAGGTATGTGAAGGGTCATCAAGTTATAGCAGAACTCTACCTCACCAAGCAAAGTGAGAAGAATAAGAGCACCACACTGAAGCTGCCCAGCAACACCCGTTGGGGTGGTGTTGTCATCGTGTTTGACAGTCTCCTGGAGGGGAAGGAGTCTCTCCAAGAAATGGCCATATCACAGTCTGCCGATATAGACAGCCCCATCATGAGGATCCTCCTGGATGATGTATTTGGGGAGAGAGTGGTAAGCAGCCTGAAACTCCTGAAACCTATAGCAGTAGCTATTGCACGGATTGAGGGATACAATGCCATCCTGTCTGGTGTTCAGACTCTGCTTGCAGATGTATGAGAAGAAATCCGTACTGCCCTGTCCACTTCACTGTTGCGCCAAGCAGAGGAAACTGCAGTTCTGAAATACTTTAAAAAGCATGAAGACTTCTGCCTGAAGCCCATACACGCCACAGCGTACATGTTGGACCCCAAGTTTGCTGGCAAGAGCATCCTGTCTGGTGCAGAGGTCAACAAGGCCTATGGTGTCATCACTACTGTGTCTCGTCACCTTGGCCTGGATGAGGGCAAGGTTCTTGGCAGTCTGGTGAAGTACACTTCCAAGCAAGGGCTTTGGGATGGAGATGCAATATGGCAGTCGTGCCAACATATCTCATCAACCACCTGGTGTAAGGGACTTTGTGGATCGCTTTTTGAGCCTGACAACGACCCATCCTCAACAAGGTTGGAAAGTGACAGTGAAGATGAGGCCTCAGAGTCTAATGTTCAAGAAGTGGACATTAAGGAGGTCCAGGGAGAAGACATGGAAGCCTGAGAGAAAGACAACCAAAGCTTCAGTTTCTAGACTATCAGTTTACGTATGTTGAAAACGTTTTTGGGAGATGCGATAGATCATTGGAGATCATTCAATATTCCCTTTCTTTTGTTGTTCAGTGAAATCATCCCATGTGAAGAATCAACTCATTTAATTAAAGTTCAATTCGTAACTAAATAGATTTTTTGATTTCTATTGGAAGGATTTAATAATTTGCAATTATGTCTACTTATGATAAGGTAAAAGGTTTATGTTTCTGTCTCCATGTGATATGGTAAATATATCCAATGCATAAAACATCTACATTTAAATGGTATTCATATAAATTTACATATATTTCCATTAATTCCCATATATTCCCACTGAAAGTTTCCACCTCTGAATATTCCCCAAAATGTGCAACCCTAGTAATGATCATGCTATTTAATCAGCTTCTTGATATGCCACACCTGTCAGGTGGATGGATTATTTTGGCAATGGAGAAATGCTCACTAAAAGGGATGTAAACAAATTTGTGCACAAAATTTGAGAGAAATAAGCTTTTTGTGCGTATTGAACATTTCTGGGATCTTTTATTTCAGCTCATGGAACATGGGACCAACACTTTACATTTACACTTTGCGTTCATATTTTTGTTCAGTGTAGTTTACATGTTGTCAACAATCTAAGCCAACACTGTCTGTTTTGCCCCATAGTTGCGCAAATGTCGGTTTTGTTGCTAAACAACTAACCTGTTTATGCGCTGGGAGTTTCTGGTGATTGTTTTTTATTGATTTGTGTCAGATCTTGTAGAAACTCTGTTAGGTGCGTGACTGTAATTGCTATTTGAAGTTGGAAAAGTAGCATACCGATGTCAGGGCAGATATCTGGATATTCGATTAGCTGTGCCCATCCCTGCTCATAATCATGAGCTTTTTCTCAGAAACAGGATTTCATATGTCATATGACTCACAGGTTGATTCACTGAAAAAATGTAATGACTTTCCATATGAGGATTTCCCAGATGGTTAGACTAGGATGAATGTAACTTCTGGCAATTTTGTAAAAAATTTACATAGATTGGTTTTGACATATTCCAAATAAACCATGTCAATACTATGGACCTTGGGTATTTTCCTCTGAAATACATAGAGATTAAGAACAATTTTTCTTATGGCATCATTATATCTAATACATTATTTCCAAAAAGCATGAGAGGTGGATCTGGTTTATGGATCCCATTTCCACCATTGATGCTCTGCTCTTTCTTCTGTGTGGAGAGGTGCAATGGCATATTACTTTATCAAGTCTTACCTTCTGCAGCTCTCTTGAAGAACACTTTGCAGCTGCCACAGGTTAGCGCTCCATAGTGGCAGCCAGATGCTTCATCTGCACAGATCAGACAGGTCCTCTGGGGCGGGAAGAAGAACTCCATGGGGAACATGTGGTCTCTGCCACCCTCAAACCTTTAGGAACATATTAAAGGCTTTTAGAAATATCACAAACAAACACACAAACAGTACAGAATTACTCAACAGCATCATTCAATGAGCACATGTGTTCCTATTACCCTCTGCCTTTCTCTTTTGCCACTCTGATAAGTTGTTTCCTGACATTTTAACAGAAGTGACCATAACCTAATGCTTGAGGCCTGTAATTTTTCCTTCAGGGGTGAAACCATTGAGAATGGACTAATGGAATATTCAAATTAATCAAAACTACAATAGTGTAACAGCAGAGCTTGATTGTCATTATATGACAAATTTACAAGCACAGAACAATTGCTAACATTATGAAAGGCACGTCGCTTAAGCAAGTTGTTCTTTTGCTAAAAAATAAACATGGTGATATACACTGACTATACAAAACACATACATTCAATGACATAGATTGACTAGGTGAATACAGGTGAAAGCTATGATCCCTTATTTATGTCACTTGTTAAATCCACTTCAATCAGTGTAGATGAAGGGGAGGAGACAGGTTAAAGAAGGATTTTAAGCCTTGAGACAATTGAGACATGGATTGTATATGTGTGTGCCATTCAGAGGGTGAATGGGCAAAACAAAATATTGAAGCGTCTTTGAACTGGGTATGGTAGTAGGTGCCAAGCGCACAGGTTTGATTGATTCACACTCAACAGTTTTTCATGTGTATCAAGAATGGTCCACCACCCAAAGGACATCCAGCAAACTTGACACAACTGTGGGAAGCATTGGAATCAACATGGGCCAGCATCCCTATGGAACGCTTTTGACACCTTGTAAAGTCCATGCCCCAACAAATTGAGGCTGTTCTGAGGGCAAAGGTGGGGGGGGTGCAACTCAATATTAGGACGGTGTTCCTAATGTTTGGTATCTCAGTGTATACGCCACTGACACTTAACACCCCACACAAAAGCTGACACCCAATCTGGACCATGGTCCCTGATCAAAATTAAACGTGATTGCCTCTGGCTGGCATTCTATACGACTCCTCACATTGAGGCCTTATGTCCAATACTACTGCCATCAAGTGTATACCTTATTTGTGTGGTTCTTTAGAATTTGTGAAAAGTTCATTTGATTCACAGTTCCAGATTATTTAAGCATTTTCACTTTTCTCCCTCAGATTCACAGTTTCTGAGTGAGATCCTCATCGGGTGAACCAGACTGGGTAAGAATTTATCTGATTTCTAATTAGAGCTGGGCAGAGGGTGTGATGACTTGAGAGTGTGGGAAAGGTGTGAACAGCAGTGCCAGGGCCAAGGGGGGCAAGAGGGGTGCTCTACTGCAGCTGTCAGCACAGGAAGAGATTGGACAGTGTGTACAGACATAACTATACCTCAATGACGTATAGCGTTAGGTGTCAAGGCTCTATGTAAAAAACACAAGGACAAAGCTTATAACCAAGCAGCAAAACAGTCCTCTCTACAGTATCAGCAGTAGGCTAAATGCCCACTGGCTCTTGGTCAGAATCTAGAGCCAGAAAAGCCAGCTGTTAGAGAATAAAGCACAAAGCTCAGTTTCAGTGCCTTAATATGATGAGTATAATTCTGTTCTGATGACCTGGTCTGATGTTACTGGAAGATTGAAGTAATTCAGTGTTTCCCCTATATTCACTAAGCAGCAGCGCACCACTAAATTGTTCCTAAAGCCAGACAGGAAGTATGTAGAAAAGATAATTAAACTATATATTTTTAAATAATATAATCTTTGAGAACTAGAAATCACCCAAATAAAAGCAAGACACTGAGGGAGAATTGACCATTCTAAAAATAATGTATTTAAGAGTATTTTTGTCATGGCTGGATTACTGACGGGGAACACAGGGCACATGCCCAGGGGCCCTGATTGGGGTCCCGAATGGTTTTGTTATACTATTTGAGCATACCAACACAGAATTAGCCACAGCAAAATGCATAGGATTGCATGACAAGGGGAAATACTGGTTAATTAATCCATAGATATTGAGAGTGACTGATCTGGTTAATCATAAATCAGTAATAAATGTAGGTACTTCAAATGTGTGATGAAATTATTAATGTAATCAATGCAAGGATATAAATGTTACTCTATGCTGCTCTTATCCACTTTAGCTATAAACCTTTAAGGAATTAATTGGAATTATTGGAAATCCAAAATGAGGATATGTGATGATGATAATACTTCTGAACATTAATACGTTGATGGCATATCCTGTGGATGTCAACATGGCGTAAGAATATGAATGTAAACTGGGGCATGGCATGCCAAAGCAGGGGGGAAACGGAAAAGGTTAGAAAAGTGGAATTCCTTTCACCCAGACTGGTTCTGACAATTTTGACAACACAGAAAAATCTCCACATATAAATTGTATTGTTAAAATCATTGAGGATAACAAACAAGAAACCAAACAAAAAGTCCAACTTTTATATTGTATTGTATTCCTTCAGAAATTACCGCTCACTCTGTCACAGACCTGCCATGTACCCACAGCATTTTGCAGATGTTCTTTGTACCCACCCCATCTAACCCAGACATCTAACATTTCCCCCGATGAAATGTAGCCTAGGTGAATGACTACTCAATATGAGCAAAATAAGATATTCTGTATTTTATGTAAGCTTATTGGCTGGAGTAGAGGAGGGCTGATATGAAGAATGTAGCCCATAAGCCAATTGGAGCTACTGTAATAGCCATATGGTTTGTAAGTTCCAGATCTGATATACATCTTGCATCATAACACTTAGACATTTCAGACTGTGGAATCCAGATAATACACTGGGAGTGGTGTGTGACTTTGACATGTGAATTGTCATTAGCACACGCTTAAGGTGCAATTTGGAGAGTAATTTAGAATCTCAGGTAAATTCACCATGAGTGGATCAGATGGTTAGGTCATCAACATCAGCAGTGGCCTACTGACCATTAGTGCATCCAGCCCTTTGTTCTCAAAAAGAGCACAAGTGCGCACATGCCGCCACTCGCTTGTATTGGAGTGTATAAAAACAATGCCATAATGATTTTGAATAGTTTTGTTCTTAGTTTTGAATAGTGAATGTAGGAATTATTGAGTGAATAAAACATTAAGAACACCTTCCTAATATTGAGTTGTGTTAAGTCTAATTTTGCCCCTTCTAAGTCAGTGGCATATACACTGAGTATACCAAACATTAGGAACACCTTCCTAATATTGAGTTGCACCCCCCATTTTGCCCTCAGAACAGCCTCAATTCGTCAGGGCATGGACTCTACAAGGTGTCAAAAGCGTTGTTGACTCCAATGCCTCCCACAGTTGTGTCAAGTTAGCTGGATGTCCTTTGGGTGGTGGACCATTCTTGATACACATGGCAAACTGTTGAGCATGAAAAACCCAGTAGCGTTGCAGTTCTTGACACAAACCGGTGTGCCTGACACCTACTACCATACCCCGTTCAAAGGCGCTTAAATCTCTTGTCTTGACTGGCACACTTACTCAATCCATGTCTCAATTGTCTCAAGGCTTTAAAATCATTTTTTAACCTGTCTCCTCCCCTTCATCTATATTGATTGAAGTGGATTTAACAAGTGACATAAATAAGGGATCATAGCTTCACCTGGACTCACCTGGTCAGTCTATGTCATGGAAAGAACAGGTGTTGTAGTTATTTTTCAATGTAACTACAAACTAAAACCCTCACCCTGAAATGTTAAGTAAATATGGTCAATGTAATGTGGTGGTAACTATTTGTATTGTTATTTTAAACCTGAAATTTACAGTGTAAAGAACTATACCGCCTGTGTGATATTGGGTGGAAACGCGGTTGGCTGCGATAATGTGAAAAATGTAGAACAACTGCATCTTCATTAATAGTGAAAAATATGCAAATAGGCATGGTGATGACAGACACAGGTAAGTAGCAGCCCAAAAATACAAGTGTTAGGTGCCAGTGACTGCTGAGTAAGGCAAAAATCTATTTTCACACCAAACAGAGCATAATTGCTGCAACAGAAATGGACAACTTAATTGACCCTTTGCCTAACAAGCCCTTTTGAGGTCTATCTTGTTTTTCAACACTTCCATGTTCATATTTACTCACTGTACTGACCTTTTTGAAACTACAGTATATATTCTTAATTGAGAATATACATGATATATATTATTGCTGGCCAATTGTAACATTTACAGTGCCTATAGAAAGTCTATATCTTTAACTTTTTTCATATTTTGTTGTGTTACAAAGTGGGATTGAAATAGATTTAATTGTAATTTTTGTGTCATTGATCCACACAAAATACTCCATAATGTCAAAGTGAAAAAAAATGTATACTAATTAAATAACTACCATAGAGTCGCTGCATAACTATTCATCCCCTTTGTTGAGGCAAGCCTAAAAGAGTTCAGAAGTCAAATGTGGCTTAACAAATGATATTTTGTTATATATCAAGTTATATTGAATGACTGCACCTTCCTCTGTTCCACATACTGTACATAAAATATCTGTAAGGTCCCTCAGTCAAGTATTGAATTTCAAGCACAGATTCAACTAAAGACCAGGGAGCTTTTTAAAGCCTCATAAAGAAGGACGGACAGTGATTGGTAGATGGGTAAAAATAACAAATCAGACATTGAATATCTCTTTAAGCATGGTCAAGTAAAGAATTATGCTGTGAAGGATGTATATGGATGGACGATGTATCAAACCACCCAGACACATCCGAGATGCAGTCTTCCTTCAGAACTGAGCTAAAGGACAGGAAGGAAACTGCTTAGGGATGTCACCATGAGGCCATTGGTGATTTTAAAACGGCGACAGAGTTCAATGGCTGTGATGGGTGGATCAACAACATTGTCGTGACTCCACAATAATGGTCAAAATGACAGAGTGAAAAGAAGAACACAAATATACAGAATAAAAAAATTCCAAGACATGCATATGTATGCAACAAGGCACTAAACTAATATTGCAACAAACAAAAAACACGGCAAAGAAATACACTTTTTGGCTTAAATGCAAAGCCTTATGTTTGGGGCAAATCCAACACAACACATCACTGAGTAACTGCCTCCTTATTTTCAGCATGGTGGTGGCTCCATCATGGTAATGGTATGCTTGACATCTGCAAAGACTGGGGAGTTTTTCAGGATGAAAAGAAACGGGCTGGAGCTAAGTACAGGCAAAATCCTAGAGGAATCCTAACCTGATTCAGTCTGCTTTACACCAGACACTGGGAGAGGACTTCCTCTTTCAGCAGGATGAAATAGGAATTTCTGCAGGAGCTGATTGTGGACTATAGGGAAAGGAGGGCCGAACAGGCCCCAATTAACATCTACGGGGCTGAAGTGGAGCGGGTCGAGAGTTTTAAGTTCCTTGGTGTCCACATCACCAACAAACTATCATGGTCCAAACACACCAAGACAGTTGTGAAGAGGGCACGACAACACCTTTTCCCCCTCAGGAGACTGAAAAGACTTGGCATGAGTCCCCAGATCCTCAAAAAGTTCTACAGCTGCACCGTCGAGAGCATCCTGACCGGTTGCATCACTGCCTGGTATGGCAACTGCTCGGCATCTGACCGTAAGGCGCTATAGAGGGTAATGCGTACGGCCTAGTACATCACTAGGGCCAAGCTTCCTGACATCCAGGACCTATATACTAGGCGGTGTCAGAGGAAGGCCCAAAAATTGTCAAAGATTCCAGTCACCAAAGTCATAGACTGACCCCCAAGCCATAAGACTGCTGAACAATTAATCAAAATGGCCAACCGGATGGCCAACTGGATGGTTGATTTGATGTGATTTGATAATAACCTACAACACAAAGCCAAATCGACACTGGAGTTGCTTACCAAGAAGAGAGTGAATGTTCCTGAGTGGCCAAGTTACAGTTTAGACTAAAATCTGCTTGAAAATATATTGCAAGACTTGTAAATTGCAGTCTAGTCATTATCCCCAAAACCCTGACAGAGCTTGAAAAATTGGGAAAAGAATAATGGGCAAATATTGCACAATACGGGTATGCAAAGCTCTATGAGACTTACTGATGAAGACTCAAAGCTGTAATCAAGGTATATTAGTGTTTAGTTTTTAATTAATCTTAAACACATTTTTGTACGTTTCTTCCACTTTGACATTAGTTTATTTTGTGTAGAACGTTGACAAAAAAATGACAATTAAATCAATTTTAATCCTACTTTGTAACAAAATGTGAAGAAATCCAAGAGGGGTGTAGACTTTCTATAGGCACTGTACCCTTTACCCTCTGTAACATCTATGTAACATGGTTGGTGAAACACTACTTGACCAAAAGTATGTGGACACCTGCTCGTGGAACATCTCATTTCAAAATGATGGGCATTAATATGGAGTTGTTCGGACCTTTGCAGCTATAACAGCCCCCACTCTTCTGGGAAGGCTTTCTACTAGATGTTGGAACATTACTGTGGGGACTTGATTCCATTTAGCCACAAGAGCATTACTGAGGTCGGGGCACGGATGTTTGGCGATTAGGCCTGGCCCACAGTCGACATTCCAATTCATCCCAAAGGTGTTCAATGGAGTTGAGGTCAGGGCTCTTTGCAGGCCAGTCAAGTTCTTCCACACCGATCTCGACAAATAATTTCTGTATGGACCTCGCTTTGTGCACAGGGGCATTGTCATGCTGAAACTGGAAAGGGCCTTCCCCAAACTGTTGCCACAAAGTTGGAAGCACAGAATCGTCTAGAATGTCATTGTATGCTGTAGCATTAAGATTTCCCTTCACTGGAACTAAGGGGTTTAGCCCGAACCATGAAAAACAGCCCCAGACCATTATTCCTCCTCCACCAAACTTTACAGTTGACACTACGCATTGGGGCAGGTAGCGTTCTCCTGGCATCTGCCAAACACAGATTCGGACTGCCAGATGGTGAAGTGTGATTCATCACTCCAGACAACATGTTTCCACTGCTCCGGGGAGCTTTACGCCACTCTAGCCGATGCTTGGCATTGCGCATGGTGATCTTAGGCTTGTATGCGGCTGCTCGGCAATGGAAACCCATTAAATGAAGCTCCCGACGAACAGTTTTTGTGCTGACCGTGCTTCCAGAGGCAGTTTGTAGCTCGTTAGTGAGTATTGCAACTGAGGACAGACAGGTTTTTTAACGCGCTGTGCAATTCAGCACTCGGCCGTCCCTTTCTGTGAGTTTGTGTGGACTACCACTTTGCGGCTGAGCCGTTGTTGCTCCTAGACGTTTCCACTTCACAATAACAACTTTTACATTTGACCGGGGCAGATCTAGCAGGGCAGAAACTTGACAAACTGACTTGTTGGAAAGGTGGCATCCTATGACGATGACAAGTTGAAAGTCACTGAGCTCTTCAGTAAGGCCATTCTACTGCCAATGTTTGTCTATGGAGATTGCATGGCTATGTGCTCGATTTTATACACCTGTCAGCAACGGGTGTGACTGAAATAGCCGAATCCACTAATTTGAAGGGGTGTCCACATACTTTTGTAAATATAGTGTAGTTCTAGTCTATTAAAATAATATATACCCTTGGATCATACAGTACATTTCTTATAAAATTATCCAACCGAGGAAGCTATTACAATGAGGAAAGGGGGATACCAAGTCAGTTGCGCAACTGAATGCATTCAACCGAAATGTGTCTTCTGCATTTAACCCAACCCCTCTGAATCAGAAAGATGCGGGGGCTGCCTTAATCGACATCATTGGCGCCCGGGCAGCAGTTGTTGTTGGGGGTTAACTGCCTCGCTCATGGACAGAATGGCAGATTTTTACATCTTGTTTTGTTGTTGGGGGTTACTGTTTATATGGACAAAAATACCACTCTTAAAAGCACTCAATGTGATGTATTAGGTCTATGTTTGGTTGAATTGTAGTTACTGCTGTTATACTGCAGCCCAGAACAATGTACGTGTCAATGCCACACTGTGAAGCATTTTCTGACAGAGACAATACTATTTTGTCTATGGGGGGTAATTCAATAAACAATGAAATTCACATGGGAACTCAAGCTAGGGATGAGCTATAATGGGCCTATTCGACCATGTTAAAATGTATACAAATGAGCTCTCCAAGAAAGACAAAGGGATTCTAAAATAAGGCCATGTGTATGAATAATGTTGGGCTGCTGTCAAACGGACAGTAAAGTACGTCACCATAGTTACCTTATATAGAACTATCTCTATCTCATGACATTAATCAAAGTAGTCCTAAATGTACATATTTCTGACAATGTGGGAATACACATTGAGGAATACACGCAAACCTGCAAATCTGATGCTATTGCTACCCATTACAATACATGCAATTGTTTGATTATAATTTCAATAACACTTCAATATCTTAGAAACATCTTGTAAATGCAAATAGCAAATTAGAAAACTACAGGGCAAAATTAATCAACACGTAAGGCCACCAAATATGCACTATTATCCTGAAATTGAGAAATAATTCTCCCTTTAACAGATATTATAGAGATGCTTCTTTGTCTTCTGGTTGAACATAATTGCTGTATTGCTGAGTTTCAAGTTGCAGACAGAGACATGTCTCTCAACCCACATCTAAAAATGATTTCTTAATATCTTCATGATCATTTCTCATGCTTAAAAATGGTACATACAATTAGTATTTTACTTTYACAAGCTTTACAGAAGGAATGGATGTGTCCAACTGTATTATTATGTGATTACTGTATATTGTGTAACCACATTTGAACTGCAAATCAGTCTGATTTAGAGAAAGATTTCTCACAGGGCAGGAAGGAAGAAATTTGTTTTAGATATTTCCTGAATTTAAATGAATAGAGGTCCACGTCTCATATGATCATGTTAGTAAACAGTTTATACTGTAAACATGATTTTATAGCATTTCTTGTTCTGAATATATGGGAGTTACGAACATCGGTAGCTTTTTTTGGAGTGAAATAAAAAACATTATGACCGGACCGATAACAGATTCTCCCTCCATTCAGTGTTAGGGTATGTGATGTCTTGTGTGTAAGAGAAGAAAGTCTGTTCATTGAATTGTTACTGACCCTTAGAAGTCAATCTTCACAGAGCATCTAGTTTGTATATAATGTCTTCCTCTTACTCTGTAGGCTACATGATAAGTTCTTGAAACATTACAGTTCCCCTTTAAAGTTGAGATTGTTTTTACTACCTCTCTGGGCAAATTTCTGAGCACATACAGTACTGTTGAATGAAAATGATGTACACCATATACATTACACTATACAGTTACAGCTCTCATTTAGCAACCTTTCCTCAGAAATAAAGTGCAGGACGTTAAATGAGTGTGTCAACCTCCAGGTGAGAGCAACATGAACATTTGCTCAGATATTTGCTAAAGAATTTGCTCAGAAAGGAAGTAAAATTCCTGTTTTCTGGTAATTTGAGATTCCTGCTTCTCAAACGTAAACAATATGTAAAACCAGATATTGAATAGTAAACAATGGGATTCTAGTATTGCGCAATGATCCTGATCACGGAACTTCAGATTATGCTTGGTCCATTAAGGGCTCTCTTGCACGTCATTTTATCCATCCTACTACAACTACACCAAGCACCAAACCACTGTGAGTAAAACATTAAGACAACTAACATGTGCTCAAGGACCGTACTCAGTGTAATATAGACACTACAAATGCAATGCTTGCTTTGCAGAGATTTTGCATGATATTAGTTGCACATTCTACATGCAGGTTGACCAAATTTATGTTGGAAACAGTTCATTTTCAAAGTAGCCTAACAAATGTATTATTTTACTGTTGAGAATTGTTCCATGGAGCTGTACACAACAAATACTTAAATCATGTGGCTTGTGGCTTTGTGTCCAATTAAATCAGAGGAAAAAGATATACACACATGAAGCCTAGAACGTCCTGTTTAAAAAAGCAAAACTGACAAGCACTCTGGGCATACACTATTCAGAGCTTATAACTATAGATGCTCAAAGTAGGCTACAAAGTAGGCTGATAACATCTTTATTTGCTGTAATGACAATGAGCAAGTGCCTAACAAGTCACCTTGTTTGCCTTGTCTGCAAAGTCCCTGGGAGAAAGACATGTGCATCAATGGGAAACCCCAAAGCTGACTGGAGTGTGATCATGAAGATATTGAGGTGAAACTTTGCAAATCCTCTATGTTTAAAAAATCTGAACTGGTAAAATGTGGTGTTTTTTCTGTTCCTTCAACACTGTTCACAGCTATCCTTTTCAGAATCAATAGTGGTCTAACTCATGCATTGTTACTCCAGATGTACATTCATGAAGATAATACAATACAGCACTATATCATTTGCAATATAACCATTTGACAATGGGGTTGTTGATTTTGTTTTTGATCAAATACATCATAAATATAACAGTAGTCTACTATAGAGTAAGTACATTGTGATAGTCTGTTGGAAGAGGGAATGAAGAATTATGCAGCCCATAACACTGTAAAACGTGACAGGTGAAAGATTGCTTTGTTACACTACATTTAAACATGTAGGTTATTTACCCCTTAATAAGGGCACTGTAATGTAAAGTGTTTGTGAATTTGTGAGTTTTAATAACCTTCTTACCTGGCATCTGTGTAAGAGACATCCAGCCAGTCCCCGACCTCATTCTTTAAGTACGGGGAGTTGGGATAGGGCATCCTCCCTAGCATCCCGCCCGGGTACCACTGCTCAGAAGTTGGCCGCTCTCTGCGCACCAGACCACCACCCCGCTCATATTCATAAGGGTTACAAATGAACGCGGAGTCTGGTCCCGCACTGTATGGATTCATACCCTGCCTCGGTCCATATTGTGTGTTGTCATTGTCATTATACCTGTTGTACTGATAGCCCCATGACGTTCCGGCAGGTTCATTACTAATGGCCTCATATTTTATCTTGACACTGTACTGTTGTTGTAAGTAYTCAGCATATTTGTCCTCCATTGTTTCTCCAGTTTCACAGACATGTGCTGGGATGACATGAGACGAGAATCTGTCTGGGTCAGTTTGACTGAAGTGTGCCAAGTGTGCTGGCAACAGTGGGTCAAAATGACAAGATGCAGAGCGTGCTCTTGTATTCAAAGAATGCTCTGTTTCTTTTGAAGTCGGGTCATCACTCTTTTCATTCAGTCTAAAGTCCTGTTCATCTGTGGATGGATGTCTGGAGCTAAGGTGCTCCATGGTCGCCACTTCTTCTGTAAGGTCATTTGCTGGGGAACTTTTAAACATCTCAACTCGTTTATCACTTTGTAGTGGCCTGGCATTGCGCTCACTAGGGCATTTGTATTCTGTAATGGAGACGTTTTCTTCAGCTCCAGAACAATTCAATAGAGGCACCTGAAACAAATAGTTGCCTTGACTTTGGTCATTTGCACTGGATGGTGCGTAATTTGGTCCCAGGTCATTCATCTCATTCAAGTCCATGGTCAATCCCAGCGACACAGAGACAGCGTTGCAGAGCTCCCTCGCCGTTTCTGATATGGTGGTGCAGGCAGAATTGGAACAACTGTTCGCCACACGGGCGTAACTGTTAGGACTTAACTCCACTCCGTGATGGGGCACAGCTGGTTGACAGCACTGTTGTTTAGTGTTGCAGGCTAACGGTCCAGAGCGACAGGATCCGTATCCATTCGCGTTTGGATAGTCTGATTCGTTCACAGAGGAAAACCCGGTTTTGTTTCCTGTTGAGCTTTTGGCAAAATGGATACGACTTGCATCCGATTCGAGTGTTCTGGAAAAACTAATGCTGTCATCTTCCCTCACTTCAATGTCAGAATTGCGAGCCGTCCCTGACGATATTTCTTTTCGGGGTGATTGCCGGTTAGTTTGGCGCATCTCCCAGGGGTGTTTATTCTGCATGAAACTGTACGAACTAGAAAAGTCCAAGGTTTCGGTGACAGTAGTGTTACTAGGCAGTGTAGCTTTCACGTTGTGGAAAACGTTTTGGAAAGGTCCGCGAAAAACTATGTTTGGGGAGTCACAAACTCCTCCTAATCCAACTGGAATCTCCATAGTCCAAAAAACGGCGTTTACGCTGATAGGCCGTCAGAGTTGAAAAAATGTTTAAGAAAACGGAATTTATCAAATAGGCCACATTAATAAGAATTTAAAGTCATAGCCCTATTCCAGTTAACAAAACAGTGAGGCAATAATAGGACTGAGCCTAAAAAATAGGAGGATTGCCCTATTGCGTAATTTAACAGTCTTTTGTCAGAAGTTTGTAGCCTAAACCACACATTATATACCCAGTTTATATAAAAACGTTTATGAAAACGAATATGTCGTTATTTCATAAATAAAACATTTGATTAACATTTTGCTCACGGATCCATACATTTTGACATATAGTCAGCAGAAATATCCTTCATGACAGATTTGCGCTCACCATTCATGAAGGCGAAAAGGAGTTCTGTCGATGGACTATAATCGTGTTTTTTCTTCCTCTTGAGAGAGTGTGCAATGATAAAAATTGTCTGTGTCCAATATGGCAAATGCGTTGCCGGAGAGAAGCGCTGCCTGTTTCACCTATGAAACTCCTCTAGTTGGCCTATCCTAACGTTTAATATTAATTTAAAGGTTATAGCCTACAAACGAGTGAAGCACCAACAAAAGTCATCAAACAACTGAACACCCCGATAGAACAGTTGAATGCTTGGTTTTAAGAATGTTTGGTTTGCTGCAAGTTTGTGTATGGACGAAGTTCGCTTCCAAAGTCCTTGAGTTCCTTTTTGCCGTCAGCCTGTGAGTTTGGCAACATTCCCTAGTGACGAAATAATACATTCCTTGGATTAAGGCCAGTAGGCATACATAAAGTCATTCAAAATATATCGATAGGAGTAGGCTAGACAGTCAATGTGAATATTAAATATGAAAATCATGCAATTACTTACTTAGATAGGGTTGAAATCGGGACCAACCCACGTAGCCTATAATAAAAAGGTTGGAGTTGGCTGAGTCAGTGTAGTGGACAAGCAGTGGCAGAGCACAGGTCTAATTTTGCCATTATGCATGATGATACATCACTGCTCATCATGCAATGCTTGTAGCTACTAAAAATACATGGCGTTTACAACAGCCACCACCACAGGCTTACATCGCTGACACAGTTATCCAAAACAACTTTCAACCACTCTCCTTAGGCAGTAGCAGGTGAAGTTTCACTCACAAGAGCAACAAGAGCAACAGCATTAGTGCCACCTGGGATAAGAATCCATCCAACTGGAACATAACTGGTCCAACATGCTCCCTCAAAAGGTTTTTCCTAAATGCAGAGTGCATGGGCCAATATATGTCTTTCCCAAAACATAGATTGTTGTATAACAAAACATTTAATAATTCCTTATCAAACATCATAATGACTTACCTATATGAACACCCTTTGATTATGTAATGTAATAACTATGTACATTTCATCTAATGTGTCAAAAAAAACACATGTAAAGAGAAAATGAGCACACACACAACAAATATTAAAAGAACATTCTTGCACAGGTTCATTTCATTGATAGTGTAGGCCTAATAGATACACAATTCAGCACCTCCAGGCAAGGATGGTTTGGGAGTAAATAATTATATTAAGCCCATAGAACACAAATAATGATATACCACATTAGTCCATGGGCCAGCAGAAATATTTGGCCACTTTGTGATGACAAAGGTTTGATGTTATTAAATGATTGCCCACAAGCTCCTGATCAAATATGATATATGATAGCCACTCCAAAAGAATAGCATGTTTTGTTTTTCACACTTTTATATATATTGTTGTATGGGAGTCTATGCAATAGAATGTTCGCAGGCTGATAAAGGAATGTTGAGACAAGTTGGAATGTTCACATGCTCATTGAAAATGACTGTATCAAACAACAATGAAACATTCTATTGGGTGGACCTCATGTTAAAAACCATGGGATTTGGTTATTTTTTGCCATCAGATCTAATTATTTACCTGAACTGACTCATCATTGAAACAAGAATGTTACAAATAGCAGAACTGCATATGTGTTTTACGGAAATTGGTCATACTGGGAAATAATACAAGTCAAAGAAAATACAAATCTGGTAGCATATTGGTTTGATAGGTTCCACCTGTAATAGTCTGTTCTGTAGCAATACTCAGCATGCTAAGAGGAAAGGTGTGCTCTGTCATTTGTTGAGTTGTCCCAGCAATTTAACACAAAGATTTAGGTAAACACAAATTATCTCCAAAAAGGAATATTGGTGATTATAATCTCTTCCGTCCCTGACCATCATGATTTTAAAATGATTATTTGATTAAATATATCTTGTAGCCATTAGTTCAGTGGTTGGTTGACAAATGTAATAAAAATGATGCAATTGGTGGCTAGAAAAAAATCCTGRCTTTTAGCAATTGGACCATTGCTTATGCCCTCGACAACCGTCAGCAGCCACTAATGTCACGCCCTGGCCTTAGTATTCTTTGTTTTCTTAATTATTTTAGTTAGGTCAGGGTGTGACATGGGGAATGTATGTGTTTTTTGTAGTGTCTAGGGTGGTTGTAAGGTTTAGGGGGTTTATTAGAGTAGTTGGGTTTATGTTTAGTATAGAAGTCTAGKTGTGTCTATGGTTGAGTGTAGGTATCTAGGAAAGTCTATGGTTGCCTGAATTGGGTCTCAATTAGAGACAGCTGGTTATTGTTGTCTCTGATTGGGAGCCATATTTAAGGCAACCATAGGCTTTAGCTGTTTGTGGGGAATTGTCTATGTCGAAGTGTTTTGTGTCAGCATTGATTTTTGTATAGCTTCACGGTCGTCTGTTCTGTTTGTTGTTTTGTTTTTTCCTTCTTTAAAATAAAAGAAGATGTACTTTCCACGCGCTGCGCCTTGGTCCTCTCTCAGTCCCGTTGACGATCGTGACAACTAACCAATACATGCAGTTCCTTAAGAAAGTATACACAACTCTTTACTTTTTCTAAATATTTTTGTGTTACAAAGTGGGATTAAAAAAATACACTCTAAAATACGCTCTAATGTCATAGTGGAAGAAAAATTATAACATATGTAAAAAAAAAAAWWTATAATCTGATAAAACAATAATATATCTTTATTAGGTAAGTATTCAGACCCCTGATTGAATACATGTTAGAATCACCTTTGGCAGCGATTACAGCTGTTAGTCTTTCTGGGTACGTCTCTAAGAGCTTTGCAAACCTGAATTGTAAAATATTTGTACATTATTATTTAAAAAATATTTCAAGCTCTGTCAAGTTGGTTGTTGAGCATTGCTAAACAGCTATTTTCAAGTCTTGCTATAGATGTTCAAGATGATTTAAGTCAAAATCGTAACTGGGCCACACAGGAACATTGAATACTTATTGACATTTCAGTTTTTAATTCATTTGTAAACATTTAGAGAGAAAAAAATCCACTTCGACATTCTGGGGTATTGTGTGTAGACCAGTGACAAACAATCTAATTTTAATCAATTTTAAATTCAGGCTGTAACTCAACAAAATGTGGAAACATTCAAGGGGTGTGAATACTTTCTGAAGCCACCGTATACAGTAGGCCCTACAGTGCATTCGTAAAGGATTCAGACCCCTTGACTTTTTACACATTTTGTTACGTTACAGCCTTATTCTAAAATAGATTTTTTTTTATTCTCATAAATCTACACACAATACCCCATAATGACAACAACAAAAAAAGAAATATTACATTTACAAAAGTATTCAGACCCTTTACTCAGTACTTTGTTGAACACCTTTGGCAATGATTACAGTCTCGAGCCTTCTTGGGTATGACACTACAAGCTTGGCACACCTGTACTCTGCAGATCCTCTCAAACTCTGTCAGGTTGGCTGGGGAGCATCGCTGCACAGCTATTTTCACATCTCTCCAGAGATGTTAGATCAGTTTCACGTCCGGGCTCTGGCTGGGCCACTTAAGGACATTGAGACTTGTCCCAAAGCCACTCCTGCGTTGTCTTGGCTGTGTGCTTAGGGTTGTTGTCCTGTTGGAAGGTGAACCTTCGCCCTAGTCTGAGGTCCTGAGCGCTCTGGAGCAGGTTTTCATCAAGGATCTCTCTGTACTTTGCTCCGTTCATCTTTCCCTCGATCCTGACTAGTCTCCCAGTCCCTGGGAGAGGTTCTTCCATCTCCTCAGAAGAACTCTGGAGCTCTGTCAGAGTGACCATCGGGTTCTTGGTCACCTCCCTGACCAAGGCCCTTCTCCCCCGATTACTCAGTTTGGCTGTGCGGCCAGCTCTAGGAAGAGTCTTGTTCGTTCCAAACTTCTTCCATTTAAGAATGATGGATGCCACTTGTATTTTTATTTATTTTTATTTCACCTTTATTTAACCAGGTAGGCCAGTTGAGAGCAAGTTCTCATTCACAACTGCGACCTGGCCAGGATAAAGAAAAGCAGTGCGACAAAAGCAACAACACAGTTACACATGGGATAAACAAACGTACAGTCATTGACACAATAGAAAATCTGTATACAGTGTGTGCAAATGATGTAAGGAGGTAAGGCAATAAATAGGCCAATAGTGGCGAAGTAATTACAATTTAGCAATTTACACTGGCGTGATATACAGTTGAAGTCAGAAGTTTACATACACCTTAGCCAAATGCATTTAAACTCAGTTTTTCAATTACTGACATTTAACCCTAGTAAAAATTCCATTAGGTCAGTTAGGATCACCACTTTATTTTAAGAATGTGAAATGTCAGAATAATAGTAGAGAGAATGATTTCTTTCATCGCATTCCCAATGGGTCAGAAGTTTACATACACAACATTTTGTATTTGGTAGCATTGCCTTTAAATTGTTTAACTTGGGTCAAACGTTTTGGGTAGCCTTCCACAAGCTTCCCACAATAAGTTGGGTGAATTTTGGCCCATTCCTCCTGACAGAGCTGGTGTAGCTGAGTATGGATTTTAGGCCTCCTTGCTCGCGCACACTTTTTCAGTTCTTCCCTCAAATTTTCAATGGGATTAAGGTCAGTGCTTTGTGATGGCCACTCCAATACCTTGACTTTGTTGTCCATAAGCCATTTTGCCACAACTTTGGAAGTATGCTTGGGGTCATTGTCCATATGGAAGACCCATTTGCGACCAAGCTTTAACTTCCTGACTGATGTCTTGAGATGTTGCTTCAGTATATCCACATAATTTTCCTCCCTCATGATGCCATCTATTTTGTGAAGTGCACCAGTCCCTCCTGCAGCAAAGCACCCCCACAACATGATGCTGCCACCCCCGTGCTTCACGTTTGGGATGGTTCTTCGGCTTGCAAYCATCCCTATTTTTCCTCCAAACATAACGATGGTCATTATGGCCAAACAGTTCTGTTTTTGTTTCATCAGACCAGCGAATATTTCTCCAAAAAGTACCATCTTTGTCCCCATGTGCAGTTGCAAACCGTAATCTGGCTTATTTATGACGGTTTAGGAGCAGTGGTTTCTTCCTTGCTGAGCGGCCTATTCAGGTAATTGGCTGAATTATTTAGATTTTTGCATGATGTAAAGCGAAGAGGTACTGAGTTTGAAGGTAAGCATTGATATACATCCACAGGTACACCTCCAACTGACTCAAATTATGTTAATTAGCCTATCAGAAGCTTCTAAAGCCATGACATCATTTTCTTGTATTTTCTAAGCTGTTTAAAGGCACAGTCAACTTGGTGTATGTGAACTTCTGACCCACTGGAATTGTGATTAAGTGAAATAATCTGTCTGTAAACAATTGTTGGAAAAATTAGTACGCAAGTATAAACACCATGGTACCACGCAGCCGTCATTCCGCTCAAGAAGGAGACACGTTCTGTCTCCTAAAGATMAACGTACTTTGGTGCGAAAAGTGCAAATCAATCCCASAACAATAGCAAAGGACCTTGTGAAAATGCTGGAGGAAAAAGGTACAAAAGTATCTATATCTACAGTAAAACATGTCCTATATCGACATAACCTGAAAGGCTGCTCAGCAAGGAAGAAGCCACTGCTTCAAAACCGCCATAAAAAAGCCTGACTACGGTTTGCAACTGCATATGGTGACAAAGATCGTACTTTTTAGAGAAATGTCCTCTGGTCTGATGAAACAAAAATAGAACTGTTTGGCCATAACGACCATCGATATGTTTGGAGGAAAAGGGGGACGCTTGCAAGCTGAAGAACACCATCCCAACCGTGAAGCACGGGGGTCGCAGCATCATGTTGTGGGGTGCAAAATGGCGTAAGGACAACAAAGTCAAGGTATTCAAGTGGCCATCACAAAGCCCTGACCTCAATCCTCTAAAACATTTTTGGGCCGAACTGAAAAAGCGTGTGCGAGCAAGGAGGCCTACAAACCTGACTCTGTTACACCAGCTCTGTCACGAGGACTGGCCAAAATTCACCCAACTTCTTGTGGGAAGCTTGTGGAAGGCTACCTGGAACGTTTGACCCAAGTTAAACAATTTAAAGGCAATGCTACCAAATACTAATTGAGTGTATGCAAACTTCTGACCGACTGGGAATGTGATGAAAGAAATAAAAGCTGAAATAAATCATTCTCTCTACTATTATTCTGACATTTCACATTCTTAAAATAAAGTGGTGATCCTAACTGACCTAAGACAGGGAATATTTACTACGATTAAATGTCAGGAATTGTGAAAAACTGAGTTTAAATGCATTTGGCTAATTTGGCCAACTTCAATTGTATAACTGACATACTTAGGCCATCATTTTGGGTTGGGTTTCCTTGTTGTAATACACATTTTAAGCCATTATTGGTCTTATTACACCAATTATTTATTCAGTTATGGACATGCAAAATCAATGCAGTTCCTTCCCATTGAAATTAATGGTGGCTTGAAAATAGGTTGTTGGGACTGATTATTGACAAAATCTATGACGACTCTATATAGTTAAAAGTTCTTGGGTCTCCCAAATGGGTCTCCTTGTTCTGTAAAATTTGGTGTATTTAACAGGGTACCATGTGATAATAGAGCACATAACAATACTGCCCACAATGGCGCGATATACCCCAAAATGCATGCATGTATGACCTTTGACACCCCAAGGTGGGCCCATAGATGTCATTACCATTCCAGTTGTTTCATACCTTAATGTGTTGCATTATGAAGTTCTTAACTTATCAAATAGCCTTAGCTTGAGAAAAGTGTTCCCTGATAATACAAAATTACWTTTCATACCCTGATCCTGTTGACCCTACTCGCATCAGGGTCATAACATATAATGCAGTCATAGCCACATTTATCTACCTCCGATAAATATATTTTTTAATTTTAATTTAACTAGGTAAGTCAGTTAAGAACAAATTCTTATTTTCAATGACAGCCAAGGAACAGTGGGTTAACTGCCTTGTTCAGGGGCAGAACGACAGATGTCTTTACCTTGTCAGCTCGAGGATTCAATCTTGCAACTTTTCGGTTACTAGTCCAACGCTCTAACCACTAGGCTACCTGCCGCCCCGGCATTACATTTTGGAATGGCTATCATTCCAGAATATAATCCACAGACATGGACCTTAATGAAAACCATCATTAGACTTTGCCACCCCAAAGTGGACAAGTATGTGAAATTTAGCCCTCTGGTCAATGCACTACATAGGGTATTTTTAAATAGCAAACTGAGTTCATTGTCGAAATTCTGAATATTTAAACAAGTACTAAAATATGTATCATCATATTTATCAACTCCATTAACTTTCTATACAACATCACAACCCCACCCATCCATAGACACGGGAAGTAATTTTGGGGTAGGGGGAGGGGGAGGGCTGGACAAATCTTTTTTCCCATGCTTCGCTGCAGATGGCTATATCGGTTCGCTAATACAGGACTATTAAAGGCCCAGTATTATCTTTTTTTTTWAATTAATATTTGTTATTTATTTTCAGATTTTTCAGGGGGTGTTGCAGCACCCTCAGCACCCCTACTTACCGCAGCTATGCACCCATCTATTCTAGGCTAGGTCAAAATCTCTAATGATCTTTCTGATTATTTGTCCTATGTATGTACTGTATAAGGATAATGAAACCTTAAACTAACATATTTCTCAACATGCTCACAACCAGCCATTGGATACAAATTATATATATTTTTAAATGGCATGTCAAGTTATAGACAAATACTCTATGGACAATTATATTTATTATCTACAATTCTTTCTATTCAGCAATTCAAAAATAACAGTTTTGAAATGTGTATCTTGTAGTTTTTGCTATTGGATTAAATGGAAGTTAAAATGCCTAAATGATGAGCCTATCATTATCTGAATATTGGGAGCTAAACTAAATGTTCTTATGGTGTTTCAAGGTAAAGGTTGATTTTGCCTGAATGACTCAGGGGTGAAAGATGTTTGAATGCACAATCAAAAGATTCTGAACATGGACATTACATGTGTTATCAGTTTAGAGTTTTGGACTTAGAGTTTAGAAAATATATCATTTACATCTGAACATTTTGCAAAAGTGATTGAAAGAAAAACTGTCATTAGATAATATTGCTCCAGTTTATACCTAAACTGACTGTTCAAATATGTATAGTCCTCCACAATTTCTTGCCTGAGAGGTAAGAACAGGGAGTTCTATTATGTGCAAAATATAAAATATGCAGGCAATAACCCAACAGGGAGTACTGATTAAATCAGTGAATAAAGAAGAGCTTTCATCTATGAATTACAATTATATGATTGAAAAACTATTAAAATAATCATATTTTGTTTCTCCAGCTGAGTCCATGGACTATCCAGACCCCCCTGAAACATACAAAATATAACCAGCTACAATGCATGCACTATAATTTGTAATTAATTATGTGATTGACTTCAAATAACTATATTTCATCATGTCTGCTGTATGATGTCCACAGCTTTGTCCCGACACCATGTGTGTCACGCTCTGACCTTAGAGATCCTTTTTATGTCTCTATTTTGGTTTGGTCAGAGCGTGAGTTGGGGTGGGCATTCTATGTTTTGTGTTTCTATGATTTTCTATGTTTTGTCCGGGTATGGTTCTCAATCAGGGACAGCTGTCTATCGTTGTCTCTGATTGGGAACCATACTTAGGTAGCTCTTTTTTCCACCTGTGTTTGTGGGAAGTTGACTTTGTTTAGGGCACATAGCCTTTGAGCTTCACGGTTTGTTTTTGTAATGTTTATTGTTTTGTTCGGCGTCATTTTGATTTATTAAAGAAAATGTACGCTCACCACGCTGCACCTTGGTCCAGTTCCTTCAACAGCCGTGACAATATGTAGTATTTGTTTAATGAGATGTTCTGAATTTTGTGCCGGTACATGTACATTATTTTCCATTTAAAAGTCCTCTTTTCACAAAAGTCCCCTTTTCATATACTGTGAATAATTCAAATCAACTGTGGTATTCTCACACAAGTCATTGAAAAATACCATCCCACGCACAGTATACTATTTATTTATTTATTTATTTCACCTTTATTTAACCAGGTAGGCAAATTGAGAACACGTTCTAGCTCCTGTATCATTCCATGTATTATGTTCTAAAAGGCTATATACACGGTTGATGTTCTTTGTCAATTTAACCCAGTAAGTACACATGGATTCTGGTATTGATTCTGGTAAGTATTGGTAAATATGGATAATTATATAAAAATGGTATTTGATAGTGGTGGGTATCTCAAAATATAGCGCATCATGGTAATTGGTGAATAGAGTATAGCTAGCTAAAGTTCAAACGGTTCGGCTGATAATATGAAAAGAAGAGCAAAGGCTAAAGGAGAAATATTACCATATTTATTGTCTATAGGAAACTCAATCATTCTCTTAGGACGAAGTGGCCAGGGAAAAAGAGTGAGATGGTAATACATTTAAAATGTTAAGAAATTAAAATGGTGTCATCATCCTAATCAAAATGCATTTAGATCTTGAGGTGCAATCAATTAAAATATATCCTCACAGGAAGATAATCCATCTTGAATATACTACTTGAATATATGGACCGAATAATGACGACTCAAACTTCTTTGAAAATATTTGTAATAATTGTGTTAGTCTCCAGGATATAAATAATTATATTGTAATGGTAGGGGACTACAACACAGTATTAAGTACATCTATAGACTGTAAAGGTAATCATACTACCAACTATCACCCTCAGGTGCTCAAAATGATCGCAAATATTATGAACACATTGGAACTAGTTGATATATGAACGCTTAAAAACCCGGACCTTGTAAGATATACTTCAAGGGCCTCCCGAGTGGCACAGTGGTCTAAGGCACTGCATGGCAGTGCTAGCGGTGCCACTAGAGATTCTGGGTTCGAGTCCAGGCTCTGTCACAGCTGGCCGTGACCGGGAGACCCATGGGGCGATGCACAATTAGCCCAGTGTCGTCCGGGTTAGGTGAGGGTTTGGCCGGCAGGGATATCCTTGTCCTATTGCACACTAGCGACTCCTGTGGTGGGCTGGGCGTAGTGCATGCTGACACGGTCGCCAGGTGTACGGTGTTTCCTCCGACACATTGGTGTGGCTGGCTTCCGGCTTAAGTGTGCATTGTGTCAAGAAGCATTGCGGCTTGGCTTGGCTTGGTTGTGTTTSAGAGGACGCATGGCTCTCGACCTTTGCCTRTCCCGAGTCTGGATGAAAGTTGCAGTGATGAAACAAGACTGTTACTACCAATTGGATACCATGAAATTGGGGAGAAAAGGGGGTAAGAAAATTATTTWAAAAAGAAAAAGCTAGTCAGATCGATTATTTTCTGGTATCTTTTTCTATTGTGCTGAAAATTTTAAAGTATTGATGGAAGATCAAATGTGATCGGACAATCAGCGTATAGTGTAACTATGACAGATTTTTCACGAGGACGGGGATATTGGATATTGACTGACAGTATATTCTTAACAAAAACAAAATAATTTTTTCTMGCAAAATATAGGTTCAGCGAATCCACTTATCGTATGGGATGCTTCTAAGTGTGTCTTTACAGGCCATTCAATTACATTTTCATCCAAAAAACAAATCAAATCAAATTGTATTTGTCACATGCGCTGAATTTAACACACCTTACAGTGAAATGCTTACTTACAAGCCCTTAACCAACAATGCAATTTTAAGAAAATCCCCTGAAAAAGTAAGAGATAAGAATAACAAATAATTAAAGAGCAGCATTAAATTACAATACCGGAACTWTATACAGGGATTACCGGTACAGAGTCAATGTGTCAATGTGTGGGGGACACCGCACCGCAGTTACAGTTGAAGTCAGAAATTTACATACACTTAGGTTGGAGTCATTAAAACTCGTTTTTCAACCACTCCACAAATTTCTTGTCAACAAACAAGACCTCAGAAAAAATAGAGACCTCAACAAGTCTGGTTCATCCTTGGGAGCAATTTCCAAATGCCTGAAGGTATCACGTTCKTCTGTACAAACAATAGTACGCAAGTATAAACACCATGGGATCACTCAGCCATCATACCGCTCAGAAAGGAGACATGTTCTGTCTCCTAAAGATGAACGTACTTTGGTGCGAAAAGTGCAAATCAATCCCAGAACAACAGCATAGGACCTTGTGAAGATGCTGGAGGAAACAGGTACAAAAGTATCTATATCCACAGTAAAACAAGTCATATATCGACATAACCTACATAACCGCTCAGCAAGGAAGAAGCCACTGCTCCATTACCGCTATAAAAAAAGCCAGATTACGGTTTGCAACTGCACATGGGGACAAAGATGGTACTTTTTGGAGAAATGTCCTCTGGTCTGATGAAACAAAAACAGAACTGTTTGGCCATAATGACCATCGTTATGTTTGGAGGAAAAAGAGGGAGGCTTGCAAGCTGAAGAACACCGTCCCAACCGTGAAGCACGGGGGTGGCAGCATCATGTTGTGGGGTTGCTTTGCTGCAGGAGGGATTGGTGCACATCACAAAATAGATGGCATCATGAGGTAGGGAAATGATGTGGATATATTGAAGCAACATCTCAAGACATCAGTCAGGAAGTTAAAGCTTGGTTGCAAATGGGTCTTCCATATGGACAATGACCCCAAGCATACTTACAAAGTTGTGGCAAAATGGCTTAAGGACAACAAAGTCAAGGTGTTGGAGTGGCCATCACAAAGCCCTTACCTCAATTTTGTGGGCAGAACTGAAAAAGCGTGTGCGAGCAAGGAGGCCTACAAACCTGACTCCGTTACACCAGCTCTCTCAGGAGGAATGGGCCAAAATTGTGGAAGCTTGTGGAAGACTACCCGAAACGTTTGACCCAAGTTAAACAATTTAAAGGCAACGCTACCAAATACTAATTAAGTGTATGTAAACTTCTTACTCACTGGGAATGTGATGAAAGAAATAAAAGCTGAAATAAATAATTATCTCTACTATTATTCTGACATTTCACATTCTTAAAATAAAGTAGTGATGTATGTACAGTTGAAGTCGGAAGTTTACATACACCTTAGCCAAACACATTTAAACTCAGTTTTTCACAATTCCTGACATTAATCCTAGTAAAAATTCCCTGTCTTAGGTCAGTTAGGATCTCCACTTTATTTTAAGAATGTGAAGCAGGAGCCGAGGAAAAGACCCAATCTCTTAAAAAGTCTTCAATGTCGTGATGCACAAATAGGGGTCAAATGTATTGCTCATAGAATTAAAAAGTTTTTCATGTTTGATTTCAAGGTTGGTTCTCTTTGGGTGTGGCATATTGATTGGAATTACCCTTGTTGATCAGGAGGTGTTGCACCCGTTGTCCTCGTTAGTCAGAAGGTATTTCACCTGTGCTGGCACAGCTGATATTTAAGGGCTGCTGGCCTTGTGCTTCTGTTGGAAAAAGAGATGTTGAAAGAGGTACACGTCTGTTTAGCTTTTCTGTTTTAGGTTGTTGAACAGAGCCTTTACATTTGTGTTTTCCCTTGTTTGAGATTTCTCCACTTTTGTTTTCACTCCCTATCCTAAATTGGTGTGCTTTTTTATGTTGTCTGATATCAGGCAAATTCAGTGGGTATCCATGGTGTGGATCTTTTAAGACCCAACTGGAGTTGCTTGGCCAGCACTCAGTAGAACCCCTCCATGGATGCCTTTAATYACCCATTTTAAAACCCCAGCTGTTATGTTTTGGTTGTCAGTGGCTCATTTGCTTGTCGCTCAAGTCACTTCGAAGCAGTGGAAAGTTGCAGAGTAAATAAAGCCATGGACTTTTGAAGTGAAAGCATTTAAGGGAAAACCCAATTGGGAAGTACTAGACCGATGTACCAAGGCATCCACATTGTTAAGCATTTTGACATCAGTATAGCACCTTCCCAGTCAAAAGCAATAGAGTAGCTTGAGGCTGTTTTTGGTGGAGAAGGGAATCCTGTCAAAGAGTGAGGCTGATGAAAAGGTTGGTACGGGCAGTGGGGTGAGTCCCGTAGACCTGCAACTGCGGGAGGTAAAACTAAATGCAAAATGATAACATAAATTGCAACTCAAGCATAAGGAAAGAGTGTGGGGACAGATTGGAGCAACATAAATTAGAGCTTGATCTGGCCATTAGTTTAATTTAAAACAGAAAAAATTYGAGGCCACCAAAGCAGCACAAGAACTGGAAGCACTCCGGCCATGATGCACCCTCAACAGAGTTCGACCTTGGTCGAAAAGCCGGCTTGTACTGCCTTTCAATGAAAAGGAGGCGGACATGTATTTTGCTCTGTTTGAGTGGATTGCCACGTCCCTAAAATTGCRGCAAAATATCTGGTCACTTTTCCTCCAAATTGTTCTTGTGGGAAAAGCTCAGAAAGTGTATTCTGCTTTTTCTCATGATCAGAATTCTGATTATGACACTGTTAAAGCTGCTATCCTTCGGGTTTGGGCCCAGAGGGATACAGACAACAGTTCTGCAAATTGTGAAAGAATCAGAAAGCCATCTTGAATTCGCATGGGAACAGCATGCCTATCGAGCAAACTCTGCGAGTTCATGCTTGAGCATGGCATTGCACAACAAGGCAACAGTCCGTGGAGTTTGCCCTGTATATTAGTACCTAAGCCAGATGCGTATTTGCATTTTGTTCTGATTTTCGCACACTTGATGCCGTCACTAAGTCAAACTTGTACCCTTTGCCCAGGGTTGCCGATTGTGTGAGCCATGTTGGTGCTGCTAAGTACATTAGCGAGTTCGATCTGCTGAAGAGATATTGGCAGGTCCCTCTGAGCACGCCAAAGAGCTGTCTGCTTTTGTCAGTCCTGACGGTTTGTTTTCCTACCTTTGTCTTCCGTTCGGTTTACGAAATGCCAGATCATACTACACGGTCTACACGAGTATTTGGACGATGTGGTGGTATTTAGCGCCACCTGGCAAGGACATCTTCAGAACATTAGGAGTCTGTTTGTCAATTAGTAAAATCGGCCAAGCAACATTGAAGCATCTCCGGAAAGTGTGGAGGCAAGGAAAAGTCAGACCGGTCCTGGCAAAAGTGGAGGCCATCAATAACCTTCTTGAGCCAACTTCTCGTCAGGAGCTGTACCGATTCTTTGGGATGGCCTCCAAAGGCAATTCACCCTACTAGGCATTTTGCAAAAACTTTGCCCAGGTTGTTGCCCTGCTTACATATTTGACCAGTCCCAAAATTATTTCTGTTGGAGCCCTGACTTTCAAGAGGCAGAAGACAAAGACTCTTAGTCTCCGCACCGGTGCATCAATTTCCATCGTCCGCTCTCTTTGTACAGTACACAGATGACATTGGACAGATGACCAGGACAGCTGTTGCTCAATATGCAATAATGTGACTAGAATGACGTTGTAAACAACTGCCAATTTTCCGGGACATAGGCATGTCTTATATGGGCAGAAAAGCTTAAATTATTGTAACTGCAGTGTCCAATTTACAGTAGCTATTACAGCGAAAAAATACCATGCTATTGTTTGAGAATAGTGCACAACAACAAAACACTTATCACGGCAACTGGTTTGATATATTCACATCTGAAGGTAAATAATGTACTTACATTCAGTAATCTTGCTCTGATTTGTCATCCTGAGGGTCCCAGAGATAAAATGTAGCTTAGTTTTGTTTGATAAAATACATTTTTATATTCAAATGTAGGAACTGGGTTCTACAGTTTGACCCCACTGCTGTCTCTGGCTCTTCACCCAACCCATCTGGCCATCTAGCTGTGTGTATGGTTAGTGTATGTTCTGTAGGAAAGCTAATGATCTATCATGTATGACATTCCTGGGAGAGTGTAAACTTGAATGTTTTATTACCATAGCATTTTTGTATGTTCTTTATAGTTTTGTACTTGAAAACGTATAAATTGACCAATTCGGCACATTTGACCAAACTCCTGGCAGATTTGATCCAAAATATTGTGTAGTGATGTAATTCTTCACTGGATCAGTCTGAAACTTTGCACACACTGCCGCCATCTTGTGGACAACATCTAAATTACATCTAGAATCCGACATCAATGTCTGGCCTTTCTCTTGCATTTCAAAAATGATGCAAACATCTGTTTTGAGAAAACGCATGTTTTTTTGTTTGTATTATCTTTTACCAGATCTAATGTTTTCTATTCGCCTACATTAATTTCACATTTCCACAAACCTCAAAGTGTTTCCTTTCAAATGGTATCAAGAGGAGCTGGTGCTCGAACATCCAGTGGGGTACTTTTCAAAGAAGTTGGCCTCCTATCATAAACACTACTCCACCATCGAGAAAGAAAGGCTTTCTTTAATCTGGGCTCTATAGCACTTTGAGGTGTATGTGTTGGGTCTCTACCCCTCTAGTGGTCTATACTGCTCATAACCCTCTCATTTTCCTGCAAAATACGAGCTCCACAAATAGGTGACTCCTTCACTGGAGTCTTATATTGCAGGAGTTTCCCCTTGAAATCAGACACGTTCATGGTAACGATAACTTGTTGGTGGACTGTCTTTCAAGGGTGGGCAGTCAATAAGATATTTGTGTTCTGTGTTTCACCAGTGAGTAGACCTGGCGCACATTTTGTTTTGACTGCATGTTTTGCCGTATTGGGATGTAAGAGATTTTCCCTCTGTTTTCAAAAATTCAGATTTTTAGGTGGCTACTTTATTTTCTAAATTATAAAATATATATTTTTAAATTATATGATAAAGAAAAATAGAAAAGAAGTGGCTGTTTGGACTTGTATGGTAGACAGCCAATAAACACCATGTTTATATTGGGGTAGAGATGCATCTATGTTGATCATGTTGTGATAGGGGTGTTGTTATCCAACAAGGACATGGAATTTGTCACAATTTCACCTTACAGTGAAATGCTTACTTACAAGCCCTTAACCAACAATGCCGTTTTTAGAAAAATAAGTGTTAAGTACTTACTAAAATACACTGAAAAAAAATTATATATATGTAAAATGTAAACAGAAAAAAATGACAAATTATTAAAGAGCAACGATAAAATAACAGTCGCGAGGCGATATACAGAGGGTACCGGTACAGAGTCAATGTACAGGTTAGTCAAGGTAATATGTTTTATGTAGGTTGAGGTAAAGTGACAATGCATAGATAATAACAGAGTAGCAGCAGCGTAAAAATGGGGGGGTGGGGGGTGCAAATAGTCCAGGTAGCCATTTGATTAGCTGTTCAGGAGTCTTATGGCTTGGGAGTAGAAGCTGTTAAGAACCCTTTTGGACCTAGACTTGGCGCTCCGGTACCGCTTGCAGTCTATGACTAGAGTGGCTGGAATCTATGAAAACAAAACCTTCTCTGTTTCCGGTTACTTGCCTTTTTGGAGTGTTTTTGGAAGATTATCTAGTTTGATGGGAGACACTAGCCAGTTAGTTTATTGTCTCTCTCTCTCTCTCTCTCTCCATCTCTCTCGCTCTCTCGCTCTCTCGCTCTCTCGCTCTCTCGCTCTCTCTCTTTTGCTCTATCGCTCTCTCTCTCTTTTGCTCTATCGCTCTTTCGCTTTCTCTCTGACTCTCTGTGTGTGTGTCTGTCTAACTGCGGTCTAGTTGGCACCCGCTTTTCTAAATCCTGTCCAGTTGGAACAGGTTAGCGTGAATACTGCTCTTTTGGTTTTGGGAGTAGAAGCTGCTAAGAACCCTTTTGAACCTAGACTKKGGTACCGCTTGCAGTCTATGACTAGAGTGGCTGGAGACTTTGGCAATTTTTAGGGCCTTCCTTTGACACCGCCTGGTATTGAGTTCCTGAATGGCAGGAAGCTTGGCCCAGTGATGTACAGGGCCGTACATACTACCCTCTGTAGTGTCTTGCGGTCAAAATGATGGTAGTGCGTCAGGATGCTCTCGATGGTGCAGCTGTAGAACTTTTTGAGGATTTTAGGACCTATGCCAAATATTTTCAGTCTCCTGAGGGGGAATAGGCATTGTCGTGCCCTCTTCACAACTGTCTTGGTGTATTTGGACTATGATAGTTTGTTGGTGATGTGGACATCAAGGAATCTTGAAGCTCTCAACCTGCTTCACTATCGCCCGTCGATCAGAATGGGGTCGTGCTCGGTTCTCTTTTTATTGGAGTCCACAATCATCTCCTTTGTCTTGGTCATGTTGAGGGAGAGGTTGCTATTCTGGCACCACACTGCCAGGTCTCTGACCTCGTCCCTATAGGCTGTATCATCGTTGTCGGTGATCAGACCTACCACTGTTGTGTTGTCGGCAAACTTAAGGATGGTGTTGGCGACGTGCCTAACCATGCAGTCATGGGTGAACAGGGAGTACAGGAGGGGACTGAACACGCACCCCTGAGGGTCCCCCGTGTTGAGGATCAGCGCGGCAGATGTGTTGTTGCCTACCCTTACCACCTGGGGGTGGCCRGTCAGGAAGTCCAGGATCCAGTTGCAGAGAGAGGTGTTTAGTCCCAGGGTACTTAGCTTAGTGATGAGCTTTGTGGGTGCTATGGTGCTGAACGCTGAGCTATAGTCAATGAATAGCATTCTCACATAGGTGTTCCTTTTGTCCAGGTGGGAAAGGGCAGTGTGGAGTGCAATAGAGATTTGATCATCTGTGGATCTGTTGGGGCAGTATGCAAAAGGAGTGGGTCTAGGGTTTCTGGGATAATGGTGTTGATTTGAGCCATGACCAGCCTTTCAATGCACTTCATGGCAACAGACGTGAGTGCTTCGGGTCGGTAGTCATTTAGGCAGGTTACCTTAGTGTTCTTGGGCACCGGGACTATGGTGGTCAGCTTGAAACATGTTGGTATTACAGACTCGGGTCAGGGACAGGTTGAAAATGTCATTAAAAACACTTGCCAGTTGGTCAAAGCATGCTCGGAGTACATGTCCATCCGTCTGGCACTGCGGCCTTGTGAATGTTGACCTGTTTAAAGGTCTTGCTCACATCGGCTACGGAGAGCGGGACCTCACAGTCGTCCAGGAACAGATTATGTTCTCATGCATGCTTTAGTGTTGTTTGCCTCGAAGGGAGCATAGAATGAATTTAGCTCGTCTGGTAGGCTTGAGTCACTGGGCAGCTCGTGGCTGTCCTTCATCTGTAGCCCCCATACTGCAGAACGAGCAATGTCGAAGTGTATCACGAGTGGGGTAAATTTCTCAAAACCAAGTGAAATTGCAAAAAAGTGTCTGTAGCATGACATTTAGATTTAAAAAATATATAAATTGGTTAGAATCCCGCTCCTTGAAAGCGGTAGCTCTACTCTTTAGCTCAGTGTGGATGTTGCCTGTAATCCATGGCTTCTGATTGGGGTATGTACATACGGTCACTGTGGGGACGACGTCATCGATGCACTTATTGATGAAGCCTGTGACTGTGGTGTACTTATCAATGTCATCGGGAGAATTTCAGTCTGTATTTCAGTCTGTGCTAGCAAAACAGTTCTGTAGCTTAGCATCTGCGTCATCTGACCACTTCCGTATTGAGTGAGTCACTGGTACTTCCTGCTTTAGTTTTTGCTTGTAAGCAGGAATCAGGAGGATAGAGTTATGGTCAGATTTGCCAAATGGAGGGCGAGGGAGAGCTTTGTACACATCTGGGTTTGTGGAGTAAAGGTGGTCTAGAGTTTTTTTTCTTCTGGTTGCACATATAACATGCTGGTAGAAATGAGGTAAAACGGATTTGAGTTTCCCTGCATTAAAGTCCCTGGCCACTAGGAGCACTGCCTCTGGATGAGCATTTTCTTGTTTGCTTATGGCGGTATACAACTCATTGAGTGTGTGCGGTCTTAGTGCCAGCAATGGTTTCTGGTGGAATGTAGACAGCTACAAAAATTATAGATGAAAACTCTCTTGGTAATTRGTGTGGTCTACAGCTTATCATGAGATACTCTACCTCAGGTGAGCAAAACCTTGAGACGTCCTTAATATTAGATTTCGTCCACCAGCTGTTATTTACAAATAGACACAGACCGCCACCCCTTGTCTTAGCGGAGGAAGTTGTATGTTATCCATGTTGTCGTTCAACCACGACTCCGTGAAACATAAGATATTACAGTTTTTAATGTCACGTTGGTAGGATAGTCTTGATCAGAGCTCCTCCATTTTATTATCCAATGATTGCACGTTTGCTAATATGAATGATGGTAGAGGCGGATTACACACTCGCTGAAGATGTACAAGCTCACCACAATCCATAGACATCATTCTCTTTATAGAGTCATTTGTGAGTACACATTGATTATCATGATATGAACATTTACATGTTGTCATTTAGTCAGCATTTTTACTTTTACTAGAATTAGAATATCGTTATTTATGATTGGATTAGCCATCCATTCAAATGAACGGTGTTTAGCGAGGAAGTTGGGTTTCCAAATAAAATAATGCAGTTGTGCTAGCTTGTATGATTATGAGTGTGCATGAATACAAATGTGTTTTTACTTACCTCTGGTTGATTTTCATTCAATATACTTCTCTCTGAGTTGTCTGCTTGTCTTAATTGTGAAATGTTTCCACTTAAAAAAAAAAAGTAGATTACTTTATTATATTGCACTGCAATAAACTTGAAAGTATTTGGTATTTACCTAGTAAAAGAAACAGCTTCATTTTACACCCATCATACCGTACCTACCCTGTAAGTGTAAAGGTGGCATCATGTACACTGAAACACAACACAACATGCAATAATTTCTAAGATTTTGCTGAGTTACAGTTCATATAAGGAAATCAGTCTATCAAAATAAATAAATTTCTATCGATTTCACATGACTGGGAATACAGATATGTATCTGTTGGTCACCGATACCTTTTTTAAAAAGGTAGGGGTGTGGATCGAAAACCAGTCCACCATTTGACCACCATTTGCCTCATGCAGAGAGACACATCTCCTTCGCATAAAGTTAATCAGGCTGTTGATTGTGGCCTGTGGAAATGTGTCCCACTCCTCTTCAATGGCTGTGGGAAGTTGCTGGATATTGGCGGGAACTGGAACACTTTCGTACACGTCGATTCAGAGCATCCCAAACATGCTCAATGGGTGACATGTCTGGTGAGTATCCAGGCCATGGAAGAACTGGGACATTTTCAGGAATTGTGTACAGATCCTTGCGACATGGGGCTGTGCATTATCATGCTGAAACACGAGGTGATGGTGAATGGCATGACAAAGGGCCTCTGGATCTCGTCACAGTATCTCTGTCATTGAAATTGCCATCGATAAAATGCAATTGTAATTGTTGACCTTACCTTCTGCCTACCAATACCATAACCCACCTCCACCATGGGGCACTCTGTTCACAATGTTGACATCAGCAAACTGCCATCTGCCCAGTACAGTTGAAACCACGATTAATCTGTGAAAATCACACTTCTCCAGCTTGCAAGTAGCCATCGAAGGTGAACATTTGCCCACTGAAGTCGGTTGCGATGCCGATCTGCCGTCAGGTCAAGACCCTGGTGAGAATGACAAGCACGCAGATGCGCTTCCCTGAGACGGTTTCTGACAGTTTATGCAGAAATTCTTCAGTTGAGCAAACCCACTGTTTTATCAGCTGTCTGAGTGGCTGGTCTCAGAACAGGTGAAGAAGCCAGATGTGGAGGTCCTGGGTTAGCGTGGTTACACCTGATCTGCGGTTGTGAGGCTGGTTGGACGTACTGCCAAATTCTCTAAGACGATATTGGTAGAGAAATGAACATTCAACTCTCTGGCAGCTCTGGTGGACATTCCTGCAGTCAGCATGCCAATTGCATGCTCCCTCAAAACTTGAGACATATCTGGCATTGTGTTGTGTGACAAATCTGCACTTTTTAGAGTGGCCTTTTATTGTCCCCAGTACAAGGTGCACCTGTGTAATGATCATGCTGTTTAATCCGCTTCTTGATATGCTACACCTGTCAAGTGGATGGATTATCTTTGGCAAAGGAGGGGATGTAAACACATTTGTGCACAAAATTTGAGCAAATAACCTTGCATTTCTGAGATCTTTTATTTTAGCTCATGAAACATGGGACCCACACTTTACATGTTGCATTTATATTTGTGTTGCAAGCAACAAATGATGGAAGCAATGCTATCTGATATAATATAATCTGCACATTTCAAAGCTGATCTATCCCCTACATATTCTTTTTTTAAAGGTCTGAAGATGCTTTTCCCCTTCGATAACCCCAACTGTTCCAATACCAAATGTTTGATGCACTTAAAAAGTCATAAATATATCAGATTGTCTGTGATCTCACATCGTAAGTCATTATATATTTTTTGCTCAACTTCAGATCAGTTTTGCTCATACTGTGAGCATCATTGGGAAACTCTTCTTACATCACTCTGACCATCATAGTTAAAGCATTGTTTCATTTCTGTTACATTCAAAATTTAAGTCAAATTGACCCAGAACTTCAAATGTGTCACCTTCTAAGTGTTTTTGTACAGGTTATATATACAGTGCATTCGGAAAGTATTCAGACCACTTGACTTTTTCCACATTTTGTTACGTTACAGCCTTATTCAAAAATGTATTAAATAGTTTTTTTCCCTCATCAATCTACACACAATACCCCAAAATGACAAAACAAAAACAGGTTTTAAGAAATGATTGCAGATGTATATAAAAAAAAAAAATGGAAATATTACATTTACATAAGTATTCAGACCATTTACTCAGTACTTTGTTGACGCAACTTTGGCAAGGATTACAGCCTCGAGTCTTCTTGGGTATGACGCTACAAACTTGGAGATTTTGGGGGTTCCAAACTTATTCCATTTAAGAATAATGGAGGTCACTGTGTTTTTTGGGGACCTTCAATGCTGTAGACATTTTTTGGTACCCTTCCCCAGATCTGTGCCTCGACAAAATTCTGTCTCGGAGCTCTACGGACAGTTCCTTTGACCTCATGGCTTGGTTTTTGCTTTGAAATGCACTGACAATCAATTTAATTTACCTCAGGTGGATTCCAATCAAGTTGTAGAAACACCTCAAGGATGGTCAATGGAAATGGGATACACCTGAGCTCAATTTCGAGTCTCATAGCAAAGGGTCTGAATATAAATAAGGTATTTCTGTTTTTATTTTGAATACATTTGCAAAAATTTCAAAAAAATGTTTATGCTTTGTCGTTATGGGGTACATTGAAGAATCTCACATATAAAATATGTTTTGATTTGTTTAACACTTTTTTGGTTACTACATGATTCCATATGTGTTATTTCGTAATTTTGACATCTTCACTATTATTCTACAAAGTAGAAAATAGTAAAAATAAAGAAAAACCCTTGAATGAGTAGGTATTTCCAAACTTTTGACTGGTATTGTGTATATACATTTGAAGTCGGAAGTTTACATACACCTTAGCCAAATACATTTAAACTCAGTTTTTCACAATTCCTGACATTTAATCCTAGTAAAAATTCCTTGTCTTAGGTTAGTTAGGATCACCATTTTATTTTAATAATGTAAAATATCAGAATAATAGTAGAGATAATGATGTATTTCAGCTATTATTTCTTTCATCACATTCCCAGTGGGTCAGAAGTTTACATACACTCAATTAGTATTTGGTAGCATTGCCTTTAAATTGTTGAACTTGGGTCAAATGTTTTGGGTAGCCTTCCACAAGCTTCCTTAAATAAGGTGGGTGCATTTTGGCACATTCCTCCTGACAGAGCAGGTGTAACAACCAGGTTTGTAGGACTCCTTGCTCGCACACGCTTTTTCAGTTCTGTCCACAAATTTTCCATAGGATTGAGGTCAGGGCTTTGTGATGGCCACTCCAATACCTTGACTTTGTTGTCCTTACCCATTTTGCCACAATTTTGGAAGTATGCTTAGGGTCATTGTCCATTTGGAAGACCCACTTGCGACCAAGCTTTAACTTCCTGACTGATGTCTTGAGATGTTGCTTCAATATATCCACATAATTTTCCTACCTTATGATGGCATCTATTTTGTGATGTGCACCAGTACCTCCTGCAGCAAAGCACTCCCACAACATGATGCTGCCACCTCCGTGCTTCACGGTTGGGATGGTGTTCTTCGGCTTGCAAGCCTCCCCCTTTTTTCCTCCAAACATAATAGTCATTATGGCCAAACATTTCTATTTTTGTTTCATCAGACCAGAGGACATTTCTCCAAAAAGTACGATCTTTGTCCCCATGTGCAGTTGCAAACCATAGTCTGGCTTTTTTATGGCGTTTTTTGAGCAGTGGATTCTTCCTTGCTGAGTGGCCTTTCAGGTTATGTCGATATAGGACTAGTAATACTTGCGTACTATTGTTTGTACAGATGAACGTGGTACCTTCAGACTTTTGGAAATTGCTCCCAAGGATAAACCGGACATGTGGTGGCCCACATTTTTTTTCTGAGGTCTTGGCTTATTTCTTTAGATTTTCCTGTGATGTCAAGCAAAGAGGCACTGAGTTTGAAGGTAGGCCTTGAAATACATCCACAGGTACACCTCCAACTCAAATTATGTTAGTTAGCCTATCAGAAGCTTCTAAAGCCATGACATTTTCTGGTATTTTCCAAGCTGTTTAAAGGCACAGTCAACTTAGTGTATGTAAACTTCTGACCAACTGGATACAGTGTGAATTATAAGTGAAATAATCTGTCTGTAAAAAATTGTTGGAAAAATGACTTGTGTCATGCACAAAGTAGATGTCCTAACCGACTTGCCAAAACTATAGTTTGTTAACAAGACATTTGTGGAGTGGTTGAAAAACAAGTTTTCATGACTCCGACCTAAGTGTATGTACACTTCCGACTTCAACTGCATATATATAAACTCAGCAAAAAAAAGAAACGTCCCTTTTTCAGGACCCTGTCTTTCAAAGAGAATTCGTAAAAATCAAAATAACTTCACAAGTCTTCATTGTAAATGMTTTAAACACTGTTTCCCATGCTTGTTCAATGAACCATAAACAATTAATGAACATGCACCTATTGAACGGTCGTTACGACACTAACAGCTTACAGACGGCAGGCAATTAAGGTCACAGTTCTGAAAACTTAGGACACTAAAGAGTCCTTTCTACTGACTCTGAAAAACACCAAAAGAAGATGCCCAGGGCCCCTGCTCATCTGCGTGAATGTGCCTTAGGCATGCTGCAAGGAGGCATGAGGACTGCAGATGTGGCCGGGGCAATAAATTGCAATGTCCTACTGTGAGATGCCTAAGACAGCGCTACAGGGAGACAGGACGGACAGCTGATCGTCCTCGCAGTGGCAGACCACGTAACAACACCTGCACAGGATCGGTACATCTGAACATCACACCTGCGGGACAGGTAGAGAATGGCAACAACAACTGCCCGAATTACACCAGGAACACACAATCCTTCCATCAGTGTTCAGACTGTCCGCAATAAGCTGAGAGAGGCAGGACTGAGGGCTTGTAGGCTTGTTGTAAGGCAGGTCTTCACCAGACACTACCGGCAACAGCGTCGCCTATGGGCACAAACCCACCATCGCTGGACCAGACAGGACTGGCAAAAAGTGCTCTTCACTGACGAGTCGCGGTTTTGTCTCACCAGGGGTGATGGTCAGATTTGTGTTCATCATTGAAGGAATGAGCGTTACACAGAGGCCTGTACTCTGGAGTGGGATTGATTTGGAGGTGGAGGGTACGTCATGGTCTGGGGCGGTGTGTCACAGCATCATTGGACTGAGCGTGTTGTCATTGCAGGCAATCTCAACGCTGTGCGTTACAGGAAAGACATCCTCCTCCCTCATGTGGTACCCTTCCTGCAGGCTCATCCTGACATGACCCTCCAGCATGACAATGCCACCAGCCATACTGCTCGTTCTGTGCGTGATTTCCTGCAAGACAGGAATGTCAGTGTTCTGCCATGGCCAGCGAAGAGACCGGATCTCAGCACGTCTGGGACATGTTGGATCGGAGGGTGAGGGCTAGGGCCATTCCCCCCAGAAATGTCCGGGAACTTGCAGATGCCTTGGTGGAAGAGTGGGGTAACATCTCACAGCAAGAACTGGCAAATCTGGTGCAGTACATGAGGAGGAGATGCAGTGCAGTACTTAATGCTGCTGGTGGCCACACCAGATACTGACTGCTACGTTTGATTTTGACCCCCCCCCCCCCCTTTGTTCAGGGACACATTATTAAATTTCTGTTAGTCACATGTCTGTGGAACTTGTTCAGTTTATGTCGCAGTTGTTGAATCTTCTTCATACAAATATTTACATGTTAAGTTTGCTGAATATGAATGCAGTTGACAGTGAGAGGAAGTTTCTTTTTTTGCTGAGTTTATATATAAATTATATATTTTTTTACAAGTTCAAATAATGCAAATAAGGGTCATGGTGAAGAAATTAAATTAAGTCGTGTTTTGGTGATTTAAAAAAATCTGCATATGATACTAATATAAGGACTGAATGCATGTCTAATTTACACATCTCCATCTGGCTTTTGGGGGTCATCTATTATTTTTTTTTACAGAGCTACATCTWTGGGTTTTTATGTTTTTCTGTCATGCGTAATGTGAAATAACCTATATCATAGGCTATGTATTGGATAACTGTGCAATAATTTTGGCTTTTTTGAGCATGGGCTCTGGTAGCGTCAGACTTTAATTTTAATGCCGATCAAAGCTCTAATCAAATCCAGACATATGATTTAAGCAATAAGGCCAGAGGAGGTGTGTTATATGGCCAATAAACCACGGCTAAGGTCTGTACTTATGCACGACGCAAAGCGGAGTTCATGGATACAGCCATTAGCCGTGATATATTGGCCATATTTCACAAACCTCAGAGGAGCCTTATTGCTATTATAATCTAGTTCCCAAGGTAGTTAGAGCAGTAAAACTACATGTTTTGTCATACCCGTGGTATATGGTCTGATATATGGCTTTCAGCCAATCAGAATTCAGGGCTCAAACCACCCAGTTTATAAAATGCTTTATATGCTTTAGAATGACACTTCCAGTTTGGGTGGGAAATACTGGGTTACCCGGGAGAAAAGTGATTATTCTCGGGATGGAACATTTGTAAAAACCGAGAAAATATTTAACCCTAGTCTGTAGCTTATTCTTTAGATGTTTGGGGCTTCTAGTGAACCATGGTAAACCATGATAATCAAAGTGACACTGAACTAGCACACTTGCCAGAGTCTTTAGGGTGTCTATAGGTCTCCATCCAATTGGCGTCCGATTTTCAAGCAAATATTCTTGAATCTGCATAAAACAATATGCACATTTCAAGGCTTCCTTTAGAAAAAATGTTGGTGCAGGACAACATGACCGGGAAGATTTTAATAAAGCAGGAATATTGGCAAAATTAGCCACATTTATTTGTCCTTAAAAACAGCCAATAACAAACTACAAAAATACTATTCTTTGTGTTTTGATGTGTAGCATATGCAAAACTTTATAGTCTTTTTATTTTATTGGTTTTTAGGCTACTTTCCTAAAACAATAATTGTCTACCTTACGGTTCAGCTGTCTGAGATTTGAGCACTAAATGCATCAGGGAAAATCATGCATAGGCCTATAGGCTTAGGTGTCTACTGTATGATTTTAATARTTAAAAAAAGATATAGCCTATACGAAAGGAGAGAAGCTTAGGCCTAGCCCCAGAGAGGTAGAGAGAGTGAGATATGCTGGCAGCATGCTACGACACAACATGCATTTCTTTGTCAGATGGCTATTGCGTCTGCTACACAAATATAGATGTACTGGAGGCCAACTCGTACATTTTCGGTCAGAATATTTGTGTCAAGATTAGCTTTATATTGTTAGATTATAGTAGTAACTCTGGTATTCCTGAAACATTCTTCCTCACCTCAAGTTCAACTGTCGAAGTCACTTGGAGCACCTGTGCACACTACCTTCATATCATCGGCTTGCAGTAGCTAATGCTTAACAATAGCCACACCAAACCTTCTAAACGTTATTAGGGTAATATCAAAGTATGTCAAACCATTGTTTATAGGGAAAATATGAGGAGGCAAACACAGTATTACAGTTGGAACTGTCACGCCTGCTCCTGCTCCCCCTCTCTGGCGCTCGAGGGTGCCATCCTGCCCATCATTACGCACACTTGTCACCGTCGTTACGCGCATCAGCGCTTCATTGGACTCACCTGGACTCCATCACTTAATTAATTCCCTCCTCTTTATCTGTCCATTCCTCAGTTTGATCTCGATGTTAGCATTTAATGRTGTTTTGTTCCCCCTGTCCAGACGCTGTCCTTGTTTTGTTTCATGTCGGTTATTTATTAAATATTCACTCCCTGTACTTGTTTCTCATCTCCCAGCGTCTGTCCTCACAGGAACTTAATTTGGCCAAAGAAAATGGCTCAACAGAATGAAACAAAGCAGTTATGAACTGGTTTAAACCTTCACAAAAGTTTTGTACAGGCTATATTGCAGCAATTACCAGCAAAGGCAAGTGCCTACCATACCCAACAAATGACAGAAATAGGCTAATGTTGTTTATTTTTCGACAGACCTACTTGTAACCTACAGTATCTTAAACTAAATAAGGTAGCCGGCATTCTTTTCATTTTAGTCCACTACAATATGAAAACTTATATTAAATTCCCCTTGCAGGCTTTTCACTATAGGCATACTCTTTTTCTCGAACTTTTGTTTTTCTTTAATGAAAAATGCCTCCATCATCGCAATCAACGGTAACCTTGGCCAAGGCTCCTCTGTTGCTCTTTTAAGCAGGCACACTTGCATGCAAGGCACACCTGTATGCAAGACTTTGAGAGAATGGTTCTGAAGTGAAAATTTGGGGTGTGGGCTATGATAGACAGCCTTTCCTGGACAATTTGGCCCTCTATAATTTAATTTCACTGCCTTAAATAAAATTATCAGCCAAATACCCGGCAATTACCAGCTAGGGGAAACAATGGCACGTTTTCCCATCAGAGTCGTTTACATCAAATTGACTTGTAGCAGATAAAAGTCTGTGCGTAAATACATAGTTTTATGTGTACTAACTTCAGGTCATTCCCATGTAACYAATAAAATAAATAAATTAAATGGGTTTCCATCACATTTTCAACTCTAGGCCTACTGATGGTTTTGTCACATTTGTTTTTGCATAGGTATAGCGAATATGCCCACTCTGGTATTGCCACGTGCTCTCTAGCCAACATCTTGCAGATACTACATGACAAGATTATTATGGACAAAACTGCAAGAGTATTTTTATTTCTCAAAAGGCAGCCCAGCATCGATCATCGTGTCACCAGAATTAGACCCTCGATATTGTTTGAAAGGAGCATCAACCTCATCACTGTGCACAACTTATTTCATCTGTAGCTGAATGATATTGTTTGAAAGGAGCATCAAACCTCATCACTGTGCACAACTTATTCATCTGTAGCTGAAGATATTGTTTGAAAGGAGCATCAACCTCATCACTGTGCACAACTTATTTCATCTGTAGCTGAATGATATTGTTTGAAAGGAGCATCAACCTCTCACTGTGCACAACTTATTTCATCTGTAGCTGAATGATATTGTTTGAAAGGAGCATCAACCTCATCACTGTGCACAACTTATTTCATCTGTAGCTGAATGATATTGTTTGAAAGGAGCATCAACCTCATCACTGTGCACAACTATTTCATCTGTAGCTGAATGATATTGTTGAAAGGAGCATCAACCTCATCACTGTGCACAACTTATTTCATCTGTAGCTGAAGATATTGTTGAAAGGAGCATCAACCTCATCACGTGCACAACTTATTCATCTGTAGCTGAATGATATTGTTTGAAAGGAGCATCAACACTCATCACTGTGCACAACTTATTTCATCTGTAGCTGAATGATATTGTTTGAAAGGAGCATCAACCTCATCACTGTCACAACTTATTTCATCTGTAGCTGAATGATATTGTTTGAAAGGAGCATCAACCTCATCACCTGTGGCACAAACTTATTTCATCTGTAGCTGAATGATATTGTTTGAAAGGAGCATCAACCTCATCACTGTGCACAACTTATTTCATCTGTAGCTGAATGAACTGCATGCTTTCCCATGATGTGGTGACATTTTTTATCAGACATGTCGGCTACTTTACTCGCATAAAAACGTTGGAGGGGAAACCTGGTTAATGTCAAGCCAATTTGAGGATGCTGGAATTATATTTTTGGATGAATATTGTGCATTACTACAGGAGACTTTTGAAGTAGACCAGTGCTTGACTTGGGCAGGAGCTCACTGGAGCTGAGTACCTGCACCTCAAATCTTCTACTGCTTGAGCTCTTGTTCCTCTTATAGAATATTAGCTCAAAGGTATTGTGGAGCTCCTGTCCCTAAATATAWACAGTACTGGCACCCAAAATGAGTACCAAAACCTATTTTTGGTCCAGGTAAAGCACTGAAGTAGCCTAATCAGATTCAAACATTGTGACTGTGTTTATGCCACATATAAAAAGTAATTAATTAGATAAATGATAAATATTTAGGCTATATTGAAGCGTTCGATTCTAGGTGCCCGAGGAATAGCCGTTAGGATTGGAGAGGAGGCAGAGCATGTGTTAATCTTTCCTGAATAACTGGGCCTGTCAGGAGCATATGTGGCCACATTATTATACCACGACTTGGGAGAATGATGATCTGCAACAGACAGCGCATTTGGTATCAGAGGCTACTGTGCCTTCCTAGGTCTTATAAACTGTCGAGAGTAGACCCACAACTGATCCAAATCGATGAAACATTCAAATCACTGGGCTTTCGCCTCTGTTTTCACAGCAGCCTAGAGTAGAATGTTGTACTCACTTGAAAACAATAATGCAATTATTCATTGCATTGTGGTGTTGTAGACTAGTCTATGTAGGATCATTGTATTGTCTCTAAACAACTGTTCTTACATAAGAGCAATGATGCTCCTGTCCTCTCTAATGCCTATCAGCAATTCCTATTTGTTCTTGTCAATTCATATAAAAAATTCACGCAGCTTTGAATGTTTTTGTGTAGTAGTTTGACAACCCTCCCCTATTTTGGACCCCACCCCCCACCCCCTCCCATTTACTCTCTGACCACATCTCTATGGGGACAGTCCAGTTTCCTAACAAATATGTGTGACTGAGGTCTGTGCTCATTAGGCTGCCAGTAGCATGCTGMATAATATATTAGGTTTACTTTTAATTCTGTTTTTAAAGGGGAACCCTCTGGAGGCAACAGCCGTCTTCCTGTTGTACCACACAGCTGAAGAGTGAATGGCTAAGATGTACAATCAAGAAGCAGCTGGCAAGACATTGGTTTGACATATCTGTAATTCTATCATTGCAGCACCAGAGCCACAAGTTCTGCTAATCAAGCTATTTCTATTTATACTTAGTACACACTTAGACCATTAGTACATTCATTTTTACCAATTTAGAATAGGGAACAAAATGCCTAGATTTACACTAGGGCTGTTCCACGAATAGAGTGTATTTTGTGTCCCTTTAAAATYTTAAGATGAAATTGTGTTACAAAATATCAAATTTTAAAAGCCTATTATATTGAAAGGAAGTACCCTTTAATATAGACCACATGGAAAAGTCAATACATCTGATGGTTAATATGAATTAAGACTCGATAAAGTGTTAGGGAGTGTTTTCCGACTTGTAGGAAGATTTTAAACATTAACCCAACAACTTCCTCAAGTTTTCACCATCATTGTAAAGCCCTAGTTACTTTGTTGCTTRGCAAAGTCATTTCTGAGGATTAGTGATTCATTTACATTTGTCTACCCTGTTACATGAACTGAAGTCTCGTTTTAATATGGTGAAACTATTCCTTTTTAAATAATTTTTTCAAAAGGAACATTCAACATCTAATAGTCAAATTATAGGGTAAAAGCAGGTGAGCTACTTCTAATATTTTTGGCCATTGTCTGGTGTTTTGTGGTGGAAAACTAAACGGGTCAAGCATAACACGTCAATCCTGTTACCAATAGATAGATAGGTCAGAAATGTTTTAGCAATTAAGACATTTTGTGAAGCTTGCATTCAATCGCCCCTCACTGTTATACTCAACAAGCTTCCATTTAACCTTTTGAAATAGGAAAAGGTATTTTTTTGTTTAGTTGAATGTGCTCTTCATGACAAAATGTAAAAATTAAGTGAAATAAATATACATTTATTTTTAACGAAATTACACATAAAGCACTATATTGGTGGAATGGCCCACTAGCTACCTACTTGACACTATTTTGACACCCACATTCACTTAAATTGTACTTTTCATTTTGACTTACTAATGAACACCTTTTATTTTCCTAAATATTCAGTCACTCTAACACCTAAATGGATGCCTTTTTCTGGAGGGAACTGTTATTTATTGCTCTTAACTGGAGACAAAGGTGTTCATCCATTTCTTGATTCACTTATAATAGGCTACTTTACCACAAATACTCACCCTTAAGTACCCAGATGAAACAGACCATTGAAGTTAAGTTAATATCAAATAAAATGTTATTTGTCACATGCTTCATAAATAACAGGTGTAGACTAACAATGAAATGCTTACTTTATGGTCATTTTCCAACAATGCAGAGTTAAAGATAAAGATTTTTAAAAACTAGAAATAGTTACACGAGGAATAAATACGCAGTGAATAACGGACAACAATAAAGAGTAAAGATAACATGGTTAATTGAGGAAGCTACAGTGACTGGACTTTTTCTACATTTTGTTATGTTACAGCCTGAATTTAAAATGTATTACATTTAGACTGTTTTGTCACTGGCCTGCACACAATACCCCATAATGTCAAAGTGGAATAATGTTTTTCGAAATGTTTACCAATGAATTCAAAATGAAAAGCTGAAATGTCTTGTGTCAATAAGTATTCAACCCCTTATGTTATGGTAAGCCTAAAAAAGTTCAAGAGTAAACATTTGCTTAACAAGTCACATAATAAGTTGCATGCACTCTCAATAATAGTGTTTAACATGATTTTGTTATGACTTCCTCATCTATGCATCCCACACATACAAATATCTGTAAGGTCCCTCAGTCGAGTAGTGAATTTGAAACACAGATTCAACCACAAAGACCAGGGAGGTTTTCCAATGCCTTGCAAAGAAGGGCACATATTGGTAGACATTGAATATCCCTTTGAGCATTGTTGAAGTTATCAATTACATTTTGGATGGTGTATCAATACACCCAGTCAATACAGGTATTTCCCCATAAAGCCAATGGTGACTTTAAAACAGTTAGAGAGTATAATGGCTGTGATATGAGAAAGCTGAGGATGGCTCAACAACATTGTAGGTACGCCACAATACTAACTTAATTGACAGCGTGAAAAGAAGGAAGCTTGGACAGAATACAAATATTCCAAAGCATGKATCCTGTTTGCAACATGGCACTAAAGTAATACTGCAAAAGATTTGGCAAAGCAGTTAATGTTTTGTCCTGAATACAAAGTGTTGTGTTTGGGGCAAATCCAATACAACACATTACTAAGTACCACTCTCCATATTTTCAAGAATAGTGGTGTCTGCATCATGTTATGGGTATGTTGTAATCGTTAAGGGCTGTAGAGTTTTTCAAGATAAAAAATAAATGGAATAGAGCTAAGCACAGGAAAAATCCTAGAGGAAAACCTTGTTCAGTCTGCTTTCCACCAGACACTGGGAGATGAATTCACCTTTCAGCAGGACAATAAACTAAAACACAAGGCCAAATCTACACTGGCGTTGTTTACCAAGAGGACAGTGAATGTTCCTGAGTGTCCGACTTACAGTTGTGCTCTGCCTACTTGAAAATCTATGACTGAAAATGGTTGTCTAGCAATGATCAACAACCAATTTGACAGAGTTTGAAGAATTTTGAAAATAATAATTGGCAAATGTTGCACAATCCAGGTATGGAAGTCTCTTAGACAATTACCTAGAAAGACGCTGCCAAAGGTGCTTCTACAAATGATTGACTCAGGGGTGTGAATACTTACACGACCGTTCAAAAGTTTGGGGTCACTTAGAAATGTCCTTGTTATTGAAAGAAAAGCACATTTTTTGTCCATTTAAAATAACATCAAATTGATCAGAAATACAGTGTAGACATTGTTAATGTTGTAAATTACTATTGTAGCTGGAAACGGCTGATATTTTATGGAATATCTACATAGGCGTACAGAGGCCCATTATCAGCAACCATCACTCCTGTGTTCCAATGGCACGTTGTGTTGGCTAATTGTCACGCGGGACTAGGCGGGTGAGGAAGGAATCAGGCGCAGAGAGTTCCACAGGGAAAAAAGGTGCACTTTAATACGGCACACAAAAAACCACAAGCCCAAACACAGGGTGCGGTTAAATAAATTGGACCACCCAAAACACAGGGTGCAGGTCCAGAACATAAACACCTCTACCTTAACAACACACGTAACACAAAACAATCCCGCACAAAACAAGGGCGGGGACACACACTATAAATAAGGACGCTCATCAAACACATACAACAGGACACAGGTGAAACTAATAAGACACAACCAACAGACAACGAAAAAGGGATCGGTGGCGGCTAGTAGGCCGGTGACGACGACCGCCGAGCACCGCCCGAACAGGCAGGGGAGRCAACTTCGGCGGAAGTCGTGACACTAATCCAAGTTAATAATTTTAAAAGGCTAATTGATCCTTAGAAAACCCTTTTGCAATTATGTTAGCACAGTTGAAAACTGTCATCCTGATTAAAGAAGCAATAAAACTGGCCTTCTTTAGACTAGTTGAGTATCTGGAGCATCAGCATTTGTGTGTTCGATTACAGGCTCAAAATGTCCAGAAACAAAGAACTTTCTTCTGAAACTTGTCAGTCTATTCTTGTTGAAGGCTAATGAAGGTTATTCCATGTGAGAAATTGCCAAGAAACTGAAGATCTCGTACAATGCTGTGTACTACTTCCTTCACAGAACAGTGCAAACTGGCTCTAACCAGAATAGAAAGAGGAGTGGCAGGCCCCGGTGCATAACTGAGCAAAAGGACAAGTACATTAGAGTGTCTAGCTTGAGAAACAGACGCCTCACAAGTCCTCAACTGGCAGATTCATGAAATAGTACCCGCAAAACACCACTCTCAACGTCAACAGTGAAGAGGCGACTCCGGGATGCTGGCCTTCTAGGCAGAGTTGCAAAGAAAAAMACATATCTCAGACTGGCCAATAAAAAGAAAAGATTWAAAAATATATWTTTTTTAAAGAACACAGACACTGAACAGAGGAACTCTCTGTTTCTCAAACTAGACACTCTAATGTACTTGTCCTCTTGCTCAGTTATGCACCGGGGCCTCCCGCTCTTTCTAACATAATTGCAAAAGGGTTTTCTAAGGATCAATTAGCCTTTTAAAATGATAAACTTGGATTACGCCTATGTACGCCTATGTAGATATTCCATTAAAAATCAGCCTTTTCCAGCTACAATAGTAATTTACAACATTAACAATGTCTACARAGTATTTCTGATCAATTTGATGTTATTTTAATGAACAAAAAATTAGCTTTTCTTTCAAAAACAAGAACATTTCTATGTGACTCCAAACTTTTGAACGGTAGTGTACGTAAATGACACATTGCTGTATTTTAATACATTTTGAATTCAGGCTGTGACACAACAAAATGTGGAATAAGTCAAAGGGTAAGAATACTTTCTAAAGGCACTGTACAGTATGTACAATACATACTGGATAGGTAATGGTAAAGTGACTAGTTAACAGGATAGATAATAGTTAGTAGCACCGTATGTGGTGAGTTTGAAAGTGTTTGTGTGTGTGAGGGGGGGGACCTGAATGTGGTAATTCTGACATCATAGTATTTAGGGACCTGAATGTGGTAATTCTGACATCATAGTATTTAGGGACCTGAATGTGGTAATTCTGACATCATAGTTGTCACGATCGTCGTCAGGGTGGAAATGACCGGACCAAGGTGCAGCGTAGTAAGCGTACATTTTCCTTTATTTTTAAATGTCGCCAACAAAACAAGAAACAACAAAAAACGAACGTGAAGCTGACTAGGGCTATACAGGCCACTAACACAGACAACTATCCAGAAACACCAAAGGAAAAAAGGCTGCCTAAGTATGATTCCCAATCAGAGACAACGATAGACAGCTGTCCCTGATTGAGAACCAMACCTGGCCAAAACATAGAAAAGAAAACATAGAAATAAAGAAATAAAGAAACTAGAATGCCCACCCTAGTCACACCCTGGCCTAACCAAAATAGAGAATAAAAGCCTCTCTATGGCCAGGGCATGACAATAATATTTAGGGACCTGAATGTGGTAATTCTGACATCATAGTATTTAGGGACCTGAATGTGGTAATTCTGACATCATAGTATTTAGGGACCTGAATGTGGTAATTCTGACATCATAGTATTTAGGGACCTGAATGTGGTAATTTCCATAAAGAAATCACTGGTGCTTTTTACCTCATGAGACCATTTTCTCATTGGCAAAATACATTTCTAGAAACTTCACCGCTTCAGTGGTTGTTTTATATTTGAAACTATCCAAGTGGAACATGGGAACTATGGAGCACAATTCACACATTGAAGATAAGGTGACAGCACTCTGGTTTCCTCCTTTCTAAAAATGCTCATTGAGACTGACCGCTTTTCTATTCCCCAATCCAAAATATGTTACTGTCTGTAGTAAAAAAGTGAATTTAAATTGCATTTTGTCTTGCTCCGCTGGCATTCTTATGCACTGGTTAGAATGTCAGCTCCAGCGAAGTATCTAGATTTCTGTGGATCCCTACAGTAATAGGCTATAAAGACATTGTTATTCACACATTTAATCAAAAACAGTGTGTCAACGGAAATTCCATCTCTCTGTACCCTTTAAATGTATTTATGGATTCATCTCACTTCTCTCAATTTAGCTCAGTATGATGTATCTGACAGGAAAAAGAGTAATGTATTTGCTCATGTAAGTCAGTGATTTTTGTTCTCCATTGTAAGGCTGGCCAGCTGAAACGGGGTGAAGGGAAAGGAGTGAATGTGTGGGAGCGGGAGAGAGGAAAAAGGCAAGGTTTCCAAGAGGAGAAATGCCAAGGCTAAAGCATTACGCTCTTTTTTTATTTTCAAAATTCAAGGTTACAAACAGAGAACAGAGTAATAAATTGTTTTTCCATACAGTCGTACCACTGAAATAGGTTTACTGGAAAATATCAGGGCTTCACGTATTATGAAATATCAAAGATTAAACAAACAGGCTTCAGTAAGTGACAGCTAGATATTCAGAGTTAACTGGAGTTAACCAGAGTTATACTGTAATACATGTACAGCATTCCACATTATCCAACCTGATCCACAGAGGATGTTGGCCAAATGCCTGTAGGCTATTTAGACATAACCATTGAAAAAGAGGACAGAAGAAAGCTCACGTTAAATGTATTTTCTTCCCCTGTTTCTATTCTAATGTTTGTGAATAATAAGACTACGAGGCTTCCATACTCTACTCCTTTTTAATAAGCTCCACCTAGTTTGGGATTTTCCAACTGTGTGGTAGAATTTCCAAGCCAACATCTGTCTGTGATGCTGCTTTGTACATATTTACAAAACGTCAACAAGCCACTAGTATGTTTGAATATGGATAAACATTTTAATCAATCTATTTTTAGTAAGAGATTACCAAGTATTTACAGTTTATTAGCTGATGATATTGAGATACCTTACTCTTTTTTCCCCCATAACTATTCACTTTACTTACCATTACTCACATGTCATTTCCTACTCAACTTCTGTTGTTTCTTTTCATAAACAAATGCACATTTCTGGTGACTGCTCTCATAAAGGATTGTGATTGTATGTTGCATAACACCTGGCAGGTAGCTTTTGGCAAAGGGACGTCTTGTTTTAGGACTCTTGAACCATAAGGGATTTGTTGTCTGATATCATTAAAAGCTTGGCTTCATAAACTTCTTAAAAGATAAGCAGGATTCTGCTGAACGTCAACGATTTTGCTCAGTTCAGCCTGTTATAAGCACAGTGTAATTCCAAGGTACAGTGTAATTCCATTATTTTAGGCAAAATATACTCCACCAACCCATGATGYAGGCTACTGAGAACTCTTCAGTTTGGTTCTGGTATTGCAGGTCACCAGCGCCAGCAACAGAGGTAACTTGTGTTTGTGAAATGTTAAAGGGCAGTGCATTGAGCTATTAGTAACCAGTGGCTTACTGCCACCCTTCCTGTAAGCAGTGGTTTCCAAACATGGGGTCGCTTGAAATTGAAATGGGGTCACCTGAGAAAATCTGTAATTGTATCAAACAAATTAACACCTTTTTTAATCTTCAAATGGGTATAGAATACAACATTTMAGTGTCAACTAAGGACCTCTTACACTATTAGAATGTGCTTTCATGACATTATTATGTGTCAAGACAGCCTGCAGGACCTAAAATTGACTGAATATGAACACACAACATTAACTTGGGYATATCATTTTTCCAAGTGGGGCCCCCTGCATTTTCTGGTGTCAATCTGTAGTTGTGTTGTGCCATACTCTGAGGCTACCGACAGATTAAATATTAACATKATCGGTACGGTAGCCATCCACCATCCACTCCTTTCAAAAGAGAAGAAGTCTGATATTCTACTGAACTTTTGGCTATTCCCGCCAAGCCACATCAAACATGCCTGGTTTGTAAGAACTGTGGACCTTTTGTGTAAATACACTTGTGCCAATCATTGTCTGCAATGGGCCTATGAGAATAAAGGAGATGCAGTCAGATGGAACACTAGAATTTATCAACAGCTTCTGGTCAGTGTTCACTGTGCCAGTGGATGATCTACAGTATGTCACATACAGTATCTCAGAGATTTGATGTGGTAAAAGCAGAAATGAAGTAGACAATATCTTTAATGGATTTGTACAACATTAACCACTAACTCTGCAGTGACAGGCATGCTGTAACAAAGGAGTATAAATCAACCCCGGGGGTAACGTTAAATTCCCGTATGTCTTGTTATAGTACATTTCAAAGACACTTGTGCCCTTTATTATGCACTGTCTGCTGACAGTCCAGACACTAAAAGGCCCTTCATTTGACCAAAACGAAGACAACATAGGCATCTTTTCTTTGTTAAAGTAATAAGGATGGACAAGTACGGTACTAGTCAAAAGTTTGGACATACCTACTCATTCAAGGGTTTTTGTTTATTTAGTTTACATTGTAGAATAATAGTGAAGGCATCAAAACTATGAAATAAAACATATGGAATCATGTAGTAACCAAAAAAGTGTTAAACAAATCAAAATATATTTTAGATTCTTCAAAGTAGCCACCATTTGCCTTGATGACAGCTTTGCACACTTGGCATTCTCTCAACCAGCTTCACCTGGAATGCATTTGCAACAGTCTTGAAGGAGTTCGCACATATGCTGAGCACTTGTTGGCTGCTTTTCCTTCGCTCTGCGGTCCAACTCATCCCGAAACCATCTCAATTAGGTTGAGGTCGGATGATTGTGGAGGCCAGTTCWTCTGATGCAGCACTCCTTCACTTTCCTTCTTGATCAAATAGCCCTTACACAGCCTGGAGGTGTATTGGGTCATTGTCCTGTTGAAAAACAAATGATAGACCCAATAAGCGCAAACCAGATGGGATGGCGTATCGCTGCAGAATGCTGTGGTAGCCATACTGGTTAACTGTGCCTTGAATTCTAAATAAATCAACAACAGTTTCACCAGCAAAACACCCCAAAACCATCACACCTCCTACTCCATGCTTCCTGGTGGGGAACCACACATACGGAGATCATCTGTTCACCTACTCTCACAAAGACACGGCCGTTGGAACCGATTTCCACTGGTCTAATGTCCATTGCTTGTGTTTCTTGGCCCAAGCAAGTCTCTTCTTATTATTGGTGTCCTTTAGTTGTGGTTTCTTTGCAGCAATTCGACCATGAAGGTCTGATTAACGCAGTCTCCTCCGAACAGTTGATGTTGAGATGTGTCTATTACTTGAACTCTGTGAAGCATTTATTTGGGCTGCAATTTCTGAGGCTGGTAACTCTAATGAACTTATCCTCTGCAGCAGAGGTAACTCTGGGTCTTCCTTTCTTGTGGCGGTCCTCACGAGAGACAGTTTCATCATTGCGCTTGATGGATTTTACGACTGCACCTGAAGAAACGTTCAAAGTTCTTGAAATTTTCTGCATTGACTGACCTTCATGTCTTAAAGTAATGATGGACTGTCGTTTCTCTTTGCTTATTTGAGCTGTTCTTGCCATAATATGGACTTGGTCTTTTATCAAATAGGGCTATCTTCTGTATACCACCCTTACCTTGTCACAACACAACTGATTGTCTCAAAGGCATTAAGCAGGAAAGAAATTCCACAAATTAACTTTTAACAAGGCACAAATGCATTCCAGGTGACTACTTCATGAAGCCCCCGAGTGCCACAGCGGTCTAAGGCACTGCATCTCAGTGCTTGAGGTGTCACTACAGACACCCTGGTTCGATTCCAGGCTGTATCACAACCGGCCGTGATTGGGAGTCCCATAGTGCGGCGCACAATTGGCCCAGCGTCGCCCGGGTTTGGCCTGTGTACGCCGTCATTGTAAATAAMAATTTGTTCATAACTGACTGGCTACTTTGAAAAATATAAAATATATTTCGATTTGTTTAACACTTTTTTGGTTACTACATGATTCCATATGTGTTATTTCATAGTTTTGAAGTCTTCACTATTATTCTACTATGTAGAAAATAGTAAAATAAAGAAAAACCCTTGAATGAGTAGGTGTGTCCAAACTTTTGACTGATACTGTATATCAGACAATAGCACATCCTATCTTACTTGTATAAACTGCAATCATTTTGTGGGTAATTTTCTGAAAGTTGTTTAGGCTTCGGAATATATGGGATGATTACTGTAATGATCTGTTTACACCCTTGAAACCACTTAAGACAAAACATGTTAGCAGGTTAAAATACTATCAGGACACTGGAAAATTCCTATTTCCTGTCCCATATACCATCTGATTGGCTGATGTTCCTGTGGTGATGAGGAGCTGAGAATAAACCAGTGATAGTCTGTCACCTGGGGAGCTGGTGAGGTTACTTGGGCAAGCAACAAAATGTGCTTTAAAAAAACATAGCTTTTTCCCTTTGGCTGCAGATGTTAAATGTTTCAGTCAGGGTTCTTATCTTACACATTTCTGTGTCTGCCTGTCTGTGTTTGGCAGTCATTCATGGCCTTCGGAGGGCCAGCTCCCACTGGAACAAAAAACAGTTCTTAAAGTACACAGCACTAGGTGAAAGACCACTGGCTGCTTTCTGTCAGCACTCGAGATTCCTTCCCAAGTGGCTAAGACAACGTTATGATGCATCGTTAAAATGGCCACAATTGATTGATTGCTTATGTTTATGGTTGGATAGAGAAGCCTCGACTTAGCAAAATATGGCTACATGTTTGAATGATCCTTTGAAATCGACTTACTTATATATTCAAAAATAATGCCTGTCCTTTGGCGGGAAACAAAGTAAAATAATCCATTCTTAACACCACATGACAGTAGACTAGACATAAACCTGTTGGTGAGCACTGGGTGACAGTCTGGGTTGTAGAAATAATGTCTTAAAGTATTTCCTGACACCAAAAGAACATTGTGTGTTGAGAAAATGTTTTCCCCACTAAAATCTTGAGTAAAATTATTTAAAACATTGTTGAAGTTGGGAAGAAAAATGCGTATTATTATTAACAACAGCAATATTTGAAAACCAAAATAAACTAATTAGCTACAAAATAACATTCCACACACTATACAAAGTCTGCCACTCCATTTATTAGCTGGTCTGAATGCTTCTTCAGAATAGGAGAAGCACAGTGAATGAGCCAGTCACCCGGCTGGGTTAAAGGGAGACATTGCAGACACTCTGAAACAGTGGTAAGAGCTGCTTTCCATGGTAGGATACAGTGGTAGAAAGTAACATCACTTACATAATCAAACTAGTTGCATACATTCACACACTTAAATTGCAATCAGCATATGAGGAATATGTATCATCATTTGTGTGTTGCATTCTTAAAAGACAAAATGTTATGGCAGGAAAATGATGTTGCAATGAGCACGAAAGTGTAATATCAACATCACAACATTCACTGCACATTGTTGAGATTATGAATGTGAGTGAATTCACTATCTTGCTGTCTACTAGAATAGAGAAGGCTGTTCCAACTGTAACGATGACATCTAAGTCTGAGGTGGACTGTCTGTGCATGACCTCTGTTTCCTCGTCCAATGGAATTCTCTAGTTCTCACAAAACATAACAACACCTGTCCAACAGCTAAAACATACATATTGGCAACAAACAAAACCTTGCTTCCCATAACATTCTTGAGAAGATATGTCTAAAAACTAAAGATTATGCAAGGCATATTCAACAATCCGACCCCGATATTTAAAGAAGGTTATCTACTTGACTTACATAATGTTGTGTTAGCCGACTGCTCTGCCTAGTTGCTGCTCTAAGGAGATGATGGGAGTCTTCAGGTCTAAAGTAAAGATTACTCATTACACCAACACAGTTCACCTCCATTACCACTCTGACCTGCTCGGCTCCTCTCCACATCGCCCTCCACAACTGATAAACATCAACTGGGCTACAGTATGTGATATGAGTCATTTCAACATTGTCTGGTGTAACGGATGTGAAATGGCTAGCTAGTTAGCGGGTACGTGCTAATAGCATTTCAATCGGTTACGTCACTTGCTCTGAGACCTGAAGTAGGGTTTCCCCTTGCTCTGCAAGGGCCGCGGCTTTTGTGGAGCGATGGGTAACGACGCTTCGTGGGTGTCAGTTGTTGATGTGTGCAGAGGGTCCCTGGTTCGCYCCCGTGTCGGGGCGAGGGGACGGTCTAAAGTTATACTGTTACACTGGCACCTTTAAAATAAAGGATTTAGTCTACAGGTAAAATGAGAGGATTGAGCATTTTGATTTCCTCTTACAATAGGAGGATATTGATGCATTCTCTGTACCCCAAAGGTTAGTTTGAGGGATTTATGAAAACTGTGTGAAAGCTGATGTAATATGAATCAACCCACACTCTAATGTTTGATTACTCCCTGTCCTTTGTGATGATAAGTATGTAGACTGAACAGTGCTTTGCTTGGAAAAAGATAATATGTTACAAGCAGTAATCAGGTCAGCCTGGCACAGCATGGAAGAATTTAGTAGTAAACAATGGAGATGGCACAAATTGAAAGTACACTACTGAGAGAAGTATCAAACATTGACAGAGGTTTAGGCTACTCTGGATGAAGGTAAAACACTTTGTCCCAAATTGGCCTACATGCTGGTGTGTTTTGTTGTAAATGTATGAGGAAAGGGTATTATGTCACAACAGTTTTGATCCTACTGAAAAGTACATCTTAAAAATTGTAGGTTTAGTTTTCATACTGTGTCAACAAGATCTAAATAAATAAAAAAATTGCCATAATTCTCTAATAGAGATAAAAAAAATGGAAATGTATTAATTGTTGTCACAAAAACAATTTAATTGAATTATTTTTGATTATTTAAATACACAGTAAACTAAAGTAGCAGGTGTAAAATAAGTGATTACACAGAGACAACCTATTAAACTACTATCCTATACAATCCATATCTATTACACATATTAGTATAGGCCTATTACATTGCAGTTTATTACATTGCTATTACACAGACAGACATAACAGGCAGGCATAGACATGCAGGCTACACAGAAAGATATGCTACTGTAGGCAGACAGACAGTCAGTCTACTACCATGTGTTTATTCTCTGTAATTAGCCAATATCCAGGACCACTATAACAAAAGTGCAGGGCCATATTCCCTATCCGATAATTGCAAGCACAATTTCAGAAGTTACCTAATTAGTGCGCACTGATGCTGGTTTTGGCCACCAGACGCGCAGCCCGTGAGGCATGTCAGGGCATGTCCAGATCGGATGAAGTGGGACTGCATAGACTATCGATAGCGTGCACAAGTATAGACTCGTGAAAACGATAGAAAAAGGTGCCCTAAAGTATCTTCGCCAACTTTATGGATTGAGGTAAAACGATTACTTTGAATCATTTGATGTGATACTCAGGGTGGGAAATTATTATTGGCTCGTAATGCGGTGCGCACTGCTGGTCATGAATCATCTTTCCAGTTGCTAATGTCTGAGTTGTCCAACCGTAGTGTTTTTTTGCTTTGTGGTATTTCATAAAACAGTTTAGTAATTCTTCGTCAATATTAGTAGCAGTGTTGTAAGTTAAAGTAGAGGACAAGTTATGCTAAAACCTCTGCATGTATTTTTTCTCAATATTATTATTTAGGTTTTTTTACCCCTCAATACAACACATAGGCTCCATCCATCCTCTATCTGATTTAAGATTTAGAAATCCTTTGCCTGTAACAGTATATCCTCTTGTTGTGTTTTGTTGTCTACATTTTTTGTGTTCTTTAGTGACATCAAGTGATAGGATATTGGTTCAACATGTGCACAAGCAATATATTTGATTCAATATTCTATGCAGTGGCTAAGAAACAGCACCCTATGCATTTTGTTTCCATTTTAATCACTGTTCATTATAAAGATTTCAAAATGGGCTAACTACTGAGCTATAAACTATTATACATATTTTTATTTTAGTTACATTGCTGTCATGGATTGTTCTGAAACCCAGTACTACTTGAGTGGGGACTGCCACCCTTGTCTGCAATGTGGACCAGGACAAGAGCTGTCAGAGGTGGGTATTATAAAACTATACAGGAATATTGAAAGAGAAATTACTGGATTTTTACGAAGGTCAAAATATAGATAGGCCTGGTGCTGGCTACACAGACACTGATTCATCTCCTTTCCACTGCAGCCATGTCTAGTAGCCTATCAGCTCATCTGAGCAACAACAGAAATTACTGCAGAACTGGGATTTGTAATTAACGTTACTATGAAACCACAAAGAGTTTGGTTTGTCTGTGGCAATCTCTCACTCTAAAAGAATCCCACTGGCAGAGAGAACTTTGTTCCAAGTTTACGAGTCCACTTGGCAGGCCTACTAACCCAGCTACAAGATGARGTTCTGAGAACCATATTTTTCTTAGAGCTTGGTGAGAAAGTGGTTCTACTATGGTTTTTTTTTGCATACAATCTTCCCACAACTTTCTGGTAATGGTGTAGGATAGTTGCTTGGCTTTGGAACATTCTCAGCACATTAAGAAATTTGACAACAAAACTAGATTTACTTGGTATTTCATTACTTTAACAGAACGTTTCCTAAAAGTTCKAACATGGTTACATTTAATTTAAATTTTGCTAATGTTCTAGTAACGTTCTCCAACAGGTTTGACATTGGGAATGTTCTCATAGTTCAGAGAAAGTTACGAAACAATGTTCTTCTGTGGGAATTGCAGTACTTTAGCGTAACATTTCTTACAGATTTCCTCACGGTTCCATTTAAAGTCATGTTCTCAGATTGTTTCAAGAACGTTAAGAAAACTTTCTATAAAAACCACAAGAAAAAGTTTAGCAATGTTCAAATCGTTTTTTATTTGTCACATGCACCGAATACAACAGGTGTAGACTTTACCGTGAAATGCTTACTTACGAGCCCTTTCTCAATAATGCAGAGTTAAAAAGAAAGAAAAGATTAGCAAAAATAATAATACAAAAAACAGTAACACAATAAAACAACAATGATGAGGCTATATACAAGGAGTAATCTTTTCAGCCTCCTGAGGGGGAAGAGGCGTTGTCGTGCCCTCTTCGCGACTATGTTGTTGTGTTTGGACCATGATAGATCCTTAGTGATGTAGACACTGAGGAACTTGAAGCTCTCGACCTGCTACACTTCAGCCCTGTTGATGTGAATGCACAGCCCTCCGTTTCCTGTAGTCCACGATTAGCTCCTTTGRCCTGGTGACGTTGAGGGAGAAGTTTTTGTCTGACCTCCTTCCTATAGGCTGTCTGATCATCGTAGGTGATAAGGCCATCCACCGTTGTGTCGTCGGCAAACTTAATGATGGTGTTGGAGTCATGCGCGGTCACGCAGTCGTGGGTGAACAGAGAGTACAGGAGGGGACTAAGCACACAACACTGAGGGGCCCCTGTGTTGAGGGTCAGCGTGGCGGATGTATTGTTGCCTACCCTCCCCACCTGGGGAAGACCAGGATCTAGTTGCAGAGGAAGGTGTTTAGTCCTTAGTTTATTGATGAGCTTTGTGGGCGCTATGGTGTTGAACGCTGAGCTGTAGTCAATGAACAGCATTCTCACGTAGGTGTTCCTTTTGTCCAGGTGGGAAAGGGTAGTGTGGAGTGTAATAGAGGTTATGTCATTTGTGGATKTGTTGGGGCGGTATGCGAATTGGAGTGGGTCTATTGTGTCTGGGATGATAGTGTTAATGTGAGCCATGACCAGCCTTTCAAAGCATTTCATGGCTACAGATGTGAGTGCTACAGGGCAATAGTAATTTAGACAGGTTACCTTGGTGTTCTTGGGCACAGGGACTATGGTGGTCTGCTTGAAACATGTAGGTATTACAGACTGTTCAGAGAACATTCTAAGAATGTTATTTAAAAACATTTACATTATCAACAACACTCTCTCTATCCTCTATTTTAAGATTGTAAAGGTGTGTTGGCCGCGCCCACAAATTGGCCACACCTGATCATAATGAGTGCTTGTTTCCTCAGAAATGGGGTCTGTTTGAATAGACTAAAATGAACAGCTTTGTAAGGGTAAAAAAACATGTCTTGCTATCTCCATCCTGGTGGTGCCTAAGACTAATTCCATGGATAGAGAACAGAAGATTATAGGTTTGAATCTCACTGATGSCTTGTCATAATAAAAAAGAAACGTGTTTGCATGATTAATGCCTAAAGAAATTAATTTGCATGTGTCCTATCTGTGCTTACAGTTAAAAAAAAGTGTACCCAAAATAAGATAGCAGTGTTATTAAAAGTTTTATTGAAACATTCAGTGAAAGTTTTAAGGACTTTTTTTTTTTWWACTCAAAATAACCTAGAATTTCTGTTCTCAGAGCGTTAATAAAACGTTCAAGGAACCAGAGTAAAACACTCTCAAAACTTCAAAATAAACATTCCCAGAACAGGCTAAATGTTCACTTCTGTTCTCAGGGCGTTTAAAAACATTTAACTTTACCTCAACCAATGTGAAACTGAAAACATACGTTCCCACAACTTCCAAGGAACCAAATTTGCTAGCTGGGAAGAGCTTGCCAATGGAGGTTTACCCATGACCTAAAATAACCCCATGTGGTCATTGGAAGGGAAAACTGTCATGTACTTTGTAATCTAGACATCTAATTATCATATTAATTTATATTTCTGTTTTGCAACTATCTTAACAAATTTACTTCAGTGAAATCCTTAGCTGTAAACAGGTCTAATGTGCACTGTATATTTTGATTCTTATTTCCCGCCAGGACTGTGGTTATGGAAGTGGATGGTCGGCTTCTTGCATCCCCTGTAGTGTCAAGACTTATAAAGAGGGCCGAGGTTACCACAACTGCAAATTCTGCCAGTCGTGTAAACGCATAAACAGGCACCAGAAGTCACTGTGCACCTCTAAGAGCAATGCTATCTGTGGGGAGTGCTTGCCAGGGTTTGTACCTGTACACTATCTAATTGCATTCTTACGTATAGTATCTACAGATCTTTACTTAAGACGTAGCTGTGCTTTTAAGTCATAAAAGCTCTCCATCCAGAACATGTGGACTTGGAGTTTTATTAGCTTGTTTACTTGAAATACAACTATTTCCAACTTRTCTTCCTGCTTTAATTTGATCTAATTGCAGATTCTACAGTAAGACACGGATGGATGGCTTGCAGGAATTGGAGTGCATGCCGTGTGGTCCCTCCTCCACCACTGAGCAGCAGTGCAGCCGTAAGTCTCTGAAAAGCTTGGCCCAGGACTCTGAGAAAGGAAAACCACTTCAGAACCACTCATTATTGTATGAGTCAGTTGTGTAGCCTACTGTTATATTCGCAAATTTCCTCCATGTACTGGAAACATAATTACCCATGTTTTTATTTAGAGATTTGTTGCCGTAGAGAATGCATTGTTTGGGTTACGAGATATTCAAGAATTACAACACTGTTGTAATATTCTATTCATAGAATAGTGTTACTGTCATTATTTGCCAATGTATCAAAGTCAGTAATGTAAAACATAAAATATATGCTGTGTGTGTAAGCATGTGCTCAGCCTTGTGTAGCACCAACCTCAATCCTTCTATTTTGCAGGAAGCAGAAGAGTTGATGTGGGAAAAGTCTGGAGCCCAGAAGGCCCAGCCCAAAATGCTGCTGTCATCACCACCATTTCTTTTGCCCTGGTTACCATGACAATCTTCCTCTCCGCTGCCTTGTTTATATACTTCAGACATACCTTACTAAAGAAAATATTTAAAGGTATCTCATGATCTGCACACAAATATCTCATTTAATGAAGTGTTTGTTGCATGAGATGTTCACACAACTACTGATGAAACTGCAATAATGTGGGTTCTGTCAATGTGTTTGTTAGAATCGCTTTTATAGTAACATGCAGGGTACAGGTAATCCTCCTCAAACTGTGCCTCGTCTAGCTCATGAATGATATTCTCTCTCTGAAAGGATGCCTGGCTCCTCAAAGCACAAGTCAGAGTGACATGGAGTGTGCAGCATCCCCAGTGAACGTGGTCACGCTGAATCTGGAGCAGCAAAGCCAGGACTCGGGTAACTATAAGAGTAGAACAGCACCCACCATGATGTATTGAAGAGCACATTATTTACACTGAGTATACCAAACATTAGGAATACCTTCAGTTGTGTCAAGTTGGCTGGATGTCCTTTGGGTAGTGGACCATTCTTGATACACACGGGAAACTGTTGAACAGGAAAAACCCAGCAGCGTTGCAGTTCTTGACCCAAACCAGTGCGCCTGGCACCTATTACCATACCCCGTTTAATGGCACTTCAATATTTTCACCCTATGAATGGCACACAAACAATCCATGTTTCAATTGTCTCAAGGCTTAAAAATCCTTCTTCAACTTGTCTCCTCCCCTTCAGCTACATTGATTAAAGTAGATTTAACAAGTGACATCAATAAGGGATCATAGCTTTCACCTGGTCAGTCTACTGTATGTCATGGAAAGAGCAGATGTTCTTAATGTTTTGTGTATATAGTATATATATTACTACAACAGACATAACACATGATGAATAAGAGCTTTAACCCTTTCCACTCACAGCCCCTGTCATCCCGTATATGTGTTGAATATGGCAGATTTTGTCATTGATAAGCGCCTAAATTGGAATGCAGTGGCTGTACAGTAACATGCTATACATGACGTCAGAGCTCAGGTTCTCCGCTTCACAGCGCTGTGTGGGTTATTCTGTTCAAATCATTTCAATTTGCCTCTATGGGTCCCTTGTAGCTCAGTTGGTAGAGCATGGTGCTTGTAACGCCAAGGTAGTGGGTTTGATTCCGGGCAGTGGTGGAAAAAGTACCCAATTAGTGAAGTAAAGCACAAATACCAAAAAAAAAACTACTTAAGTAGTACTTTAAAGTATCTTTACTTAAGTACTTTACACCACTGATTCTGGGGACCACCCATATGTAAAATGTATACACGCATGACTGTAAGTCACTTTGGATAAAACCGTCTGCTAAATGGCATATTATTTCATCCATATAGGCCAATTTCCACTAGCACAATGGGATAAACATTCCCTAATTGACTCATATTATAGTAKATTTGCGAATCCATGGTTCATTAGGGGTTTGTTGGGGTACTAATGTAACCATCTGATGACGTGTCTTCTTACAGGTGCATGTGATAACTCTACCACCACTGCAGACACGTTGGCCAGACTGCAGTCCAATGTGGACATGACTGTCCCTCTGGGGTTCGTTCTACGAAACCCTGACCTTAAAACTCAGGGCCAAATCAACCTGCTGGAGACCCAGCCACTGGTGCGTAACTCCACCTGCAGTAACTGCTCCTCTGGGTTGGTCTCTCAGATATCCTCTGAGATATCCTCTGAGCCATCCTCAATCAGCAGTGATGTCTCACTCACAATGGAGACCCCTGTGGGTCCAGTAGACATTGGGGAGTCTGAGGCAGGGTCCTTTTTCCTGCCCCTGCAGAGCAGTAAGGGTTACGATGCTTCTGAGCTGCAGGATAGCCCTCCCCATCAGCATGTACCAGTGGAGTGCACTGAGCTAGACTTCCACAGCACTGCAGCCCTCCACAGTGCCACAGACCCAGACTGTAGCTCTGTGAGCCTGGGGATTACTGTGATATCCGAGATTAAGGATGGCCCCTCCGGAGATGGGTCAGGAGGAAGACAACTGGGGAGTCCATCTGCCTGCCCAGAGGAACAAACTGACAGCTGTTGGAGCAGCCATCATCAACCCTGCTACAGCAGTAATGCGGTAATTACCCTTAGGAAAGACAGGGCTGTGTCACCTGTTCCTCTCACACAGAGGACCTTTTACTCAGCAGTAGAGAGTTGGAGTAACCAGTCACTAGACTTAGCTGTCTTTTATGCTCATACAGCAAATATTATAAGCAAATGTCACCTTTAATTTTACTATTTAAGGTGTGGCACGCACACTGATCTCATAAAYTATGAGTTGTGATATCCTCTTAGTATAGGCAAGATACTGGATGCCTTTAAATATATTTTTCACACTTGTCATTTCACACATAATTAGCTAGATGTGCCAAATTAAGTTTACAGCTTCACTCATTTAGTAGAGGATGTTTCCCTGAACAAAGCAACAATGTATTCATAATATTTCTATGTGTAGATGGAAGAAACACTGAGCCTGCTGAAGAACTGTATCCGAATCATGCAAGGTGGGATATTCTTCAGTTGACTATCTAAAGCCTATTTTAATGCTGGAGCACATCCAACAGAAACTAAATGAAACATTGGGGATTGTCAAAAGACCACAATACACATATTTGTATTAGGTGAAGTTCTGTTGTTGTTGTGGCTAGGGATTCAGTAGAGATACATATTCACAGAACCACAATTTTGTTCTGGATGGTTCCGGATTTTAAAGTTAATGTAGCCATTTCTAACAGGAGTAGTTTTTAAAAGTCGTTTTTCATTAAGTCTGGCTAGTTTTAAAACTTTCCTTTGTCTTGGCCAAGAGGTATAGTCCAATATACATTGTCTTACTGTTCTACAGGCCACATGGAAAAATAGACTATCATTGTACCAAGAGACTTAGCTGCATACTTGGCACCACTGGCAAATTTTCAAGAAGAGAACATTTTTCCCTTTATAGCAGGGATGGGCAACTGACCCCTTTTGAAGGCTCTCAGATACATTTGTATGAATTATTTTGGAACTCAGTCGGAGTCTCAACTACTGTTGCAAGTTAGAATAGTAGAATACATTTTGCACACTGTCACTGTCCACGAGACATTCTCAAATGTTGAATGTAGAAACGGCATAACAGAATAGTTCACCTCTGGTGGGAGGTTAAACAGTTGTAGGTGGGCAGTGGGATCTGTACTGTGTCATAGCTCTGCTTTTTTAATGCCATAATTTCCCCATTGGCCTGTGTATCTTCTGTCCAGGTGTCCATCTAGGCAGGCTGCCACAGGCCTTGGTGGATTCTCTGGCTTTGAAGCTGGACCCAACATTCCCAGGAGTAKAGAACTACCAGCAGGTGGCGCTGAAGATGGGCGTACCTCACGAGTTGCTCAAAGGCCTGTGCGGGTTTGATCATGTCTTTCGGTACCTTTCCTCCTGCACTCTGCTAACAGTACCTGACTTGCTCCACACGTTCTACCTGCTGCAGCGGCTCGACACTCTGCTCCTGCTGTGTGAATATGCCATGCAGAGCCAGACTCAGCGCCAGGTCACAGGATGCACATTTTACTGTTAATACTAACAACACTTCTGCCAATACAGCCCAGAGGGCTGACACAATCAGTATGCGTACTACTGAACTAGAACTTACCTGGAACAACGAAATTGCTCAAACTCTCGGGTGGGGATGTGTAAATATTTGTTTATAATTCTGAATGGATTATATTTAATTTTTTACCTGGTTTCACATGTAGTGTATGTGAATGTTAATGTGATATAAGCCACTGTACGTTTCAATTATTTTGTCATGCAGCAAATGCTATGCAGGAAAATGATGCATTCATATTTGAAAAGTTTGTCAGAAGATACATTTTAAATGCTTAAGTACTGTACAAACAGTCTTAATTTGTCTACTGAATGAATCAAGTTATATTAGTGTTACTTTTTATACATGTATGGACTTTTATAAACAAAATAAAAAATTACATTCAGATTCATGGTTATTTTGTTATGATGTAGTTTGTCAGGAGCAGATGATTTCAGTAAGTAATCGCATTTACTGTACATAATAAAGAATATGGTCATAGACACATTTCAACAAAAACCAGMGCCAGTTGCTGTATTTCTGCAAGGCAAAATTGAAAAGCAGGACTAATGCCGCACTACTGACATTTCTACTAAGCCTAATTTTAGCAAGGTATCTACATTGTGTAACATTATCAAATATTTTTGTTATGAAACATTGTTTTTTCCCAGCAATGTTAATTTACTTTCAAAACAAGTATAGCATACAATTTACAAGAAATTGATCGGAAGACATCACAATCCACAGTCAAAAATAAGAAAAAGTACAATAATTGTACATCTGAAGGAGACAGGATATTGATTTATTTTAAATTGAAATTATGTTTATGACATAGTTACTATGCATTTCCTGTCTGGTCAAATACAGCTATATTATGGTCCTAAACAAGCTGATGCAGCTCTCTGATGTTCTCTATTTGCATTACATTAAATATCATGTTTTCAGACACGTCAATGAGACAACCAATTTGTATTTGCAACCAAAATAATTATTTGTTTACCATGCTAATATATGTATAAAGTATCTTGTGTTTTTTGTTACAGTACAAATTGTAAACTACTACAKAGCTGACTTCCAAGTAAGACCATCTAATTTGAGATTGAGAAACATGCTATATGATAAAAAATAAGGCTGTCTTAATTTGTGATATGACATTTCTAGTTGGTGCTCCAATGAAAATATTCAAATGATTCTGTCTCTTTAACTCATAATATTGTAGCAAATTTTGGGGCTAACCCGACTGTCAAGACAACACCTTACCATTACACCAAGAGGTCCGAACCTCTTGATGAGGTTGCGTTAAGGTCACTACTCTTCTTTTGGGAGAATGTGCCCCAAGCTTTTCTATACCAAGTCCTTCGCGTGTACTGACTGGGTCCACTGACTGTCAAGCTAACACCTTAACCGTTACGCCAAGAGGTCCGAAAGACGCACTCCAGCTATTTTTGGAGTTGGAACCTTTTGCTGTTGAAAACCAATATCTCAAGTATAAATACAGTAATGCACACACATTTAAGGGTAAAAAAAAATATTCATTGGAAGCAAAATTGTGTTTTTTAGACAACTGCACATCTCATGGATAGTGCCATTAAAAGAGTTGGTCAAATGTCATTGGCTCTCCAGTGGCGCAGTGGTCTAAGGCACTGCATCTCAGTGCTAGAAGTGTCACTGCAGACCCTGATTAGATTCCAGGCTGTATCACAACCGGCTGTGATTGGGAGTCCCATAGGGCGGTTCACAATTGGCCCATTATTGTCCGGGTTAGGGTTTGGCTGGGGTAGGCTGTCATTGTAAATAAGAATTTGTTCTTAACTGGCTTGCCTAGTTAAATAAAAATAAATGGGCCTTCGCCCTTATTTGCGGGAACAAAAGAGGACAAAAGAGCAAAGGTCCACCCCCCACACTTGTGCCATGTCATACCTACACCATCTATTGAGATGTGCCTTTTGTTAAGTAAATACATGAGGTGAAAGGAGACTGGAGTAGGATTTAAGGTCCCTACCATGGTAAAAATATGATAAATTCAAATGTGAGGTAGTTCACAATATTATGCACCAGGTGGCATGAGTAAGATTAGTTTTTCTCAGCTGCTTGAAAACATGTATTGGAACAATGTATATGTTTTAAACAGTGTAATGCAAACAGTAAATCCATTTTCAAAATGTAGTTGCCTTTTCAAAACAGCAAATACTTTCAGCAAAACTATATAATACCCTCAAAACCGCAAATACATTCACATTCTGRCCCCCAAAAATCCATAAAATCAGATTCTTTCCATTCACTTGATAACAATCCAAATAGTAATTACTATCCACATCAAAGAAAATATTGTTATTGATCAAATAACATGGGAAATAAGCACTTTTTGGCAGGATTCATTCCTTTTACCATCATTACAAACCACTTCATAAAATATACGCTATTACTGTATTGTAGCCTACATAGCCTGGTCAGGTAGGTTTGTGCATGTAGGCCTAGACCTTTCATCACCAATCAGAAAAACAATGTACGCCTACAATGTAGTAATTGAGTACATCGAGACATGATGTGGTTTGTGATAATGTTAAAAAGAATGAACCACAGACCATAGAAAATAAATAAATGCACAGAAAGTATTTATCAATTATCTACAATTGACATGTGAGGTGAAAAGATATTACAGTTTTTTTTCTCAATCAATTTTGTGCCATTTGGTGCATTTTGTGCCATTTGGTGCAAGTATGTGGTACATTTTCACAAATCTAAGCACAAAAGTCATCAATATGTCTCATGTTTCAAAACTCTAAGCACATTTTCAATTGAGTACAACACTCTTAGAAAAAAAGGTGCTATCTAGGGTTATTCGGAGGTAAAATGGTTATTCGGATGTCCCTTTGAAGAACCCTTTCTGGTTCCATGTCGAACCCTTTTAGTTCCATCTGGAACCCAAAAAGGGTGTTCCTATGGGGACAGCCGAAGAACCCTTTTTTCTAAGCGTGAACAAACAAATTCACAAAGTCACTTGTTCACTGCACCAAATCACACTTTCAATTTGGATACATATTCAACCTAAGTAGCTGCTTTTCAAAATGCAATATTCATTGCACTTTGATATGATTGTCATTTTTTAACAATGCAGTTAACTATCACTTAATCAAACTTCTCAAACTTTATTTGTCACATGCGCCGAATACAACAAGTGTCGACTTTAACGTGAAATGCTTACTTACAAGCCCTTAACCAACAGTGCAGTTCAAGAAGAAGAAAATATTTACCAAGTAGGCTAAAATAAAAAGCAATAATAAAAAGTAACACAATAAGAATAACAATAATGAGGCTATATACAGGGGGCACCGGMACCGAGTCAGTGTGCAGGGGTACAGGCTAGTTGAGGTAATCTGTACATGTAGGTGGGGGTGAAGTGACTAATAAATTGCAATGTCCGTACTGTGAGACACCTAAGACAGCGCTACAGGGAGACAGGACAAACAGCTGATCGTCCTCGCAATGGCAGAACATGTGTAACAACACCTGCACAGGATCGGTACATCCGAACATCACACCTGCGGGACAGGTACAGGATGGCAACAACAACTGCCCGAGTTACACCAGGAATGCACAATCCTTCCATCAGTGCTCAGACTGTCCGCAATAGGCTGAGAGAGGCTGGACTGAGGGCTTGTAGGCCTGTTGTAAGGCAGGTCCTCACCAGACATCACCGGCAACAACGTCGCCTATGGGCACAAACCCACCATAGCTGGACCAGACAGGACTGGCAAAAAGTGCTTTTCACTGACGAGTCGCGGTTTTGTCTGACCAGGGGTGATGGTCAAATTCGCGTTTATCGTCGAAGGAATGAGCGTTACACCGAGGCCTGTACTCTGGAGCAGGATAGATTTGGAGGTGGAGGGTCCGTCATGGTCTGGGGCGGTGTGTCACAGCATCATTGGACTGAGCTTGTTGTCATTGCAGGCAATCGCAACGCTGTGCGTTACAGGGAAGACATCCTCCTCCCTCATGTGGTACCCTTTCTGCAGGCTCATCCTGACATGACCCTCCAGCATGACAATGGCACCAGCCATACTGCTCGTTCTGTGCGTGATTTCCTGCAAGACAGGAATGTCAGTGTTCTGCCATGGCCAGCGAAGATCCGGGAACTCAATTACCTTTGAGCACGTCTGGGACCTGTTGAATCGGAGGGTGAGGGCTAGGACCATTCCCCCCAGAAATGTCCGGGAACTTGCAGGTGCCTTGGTGGAAGAGTGGGGTAACATCTCAAAGCAAGAACTGGCAAATCTGGTGCAGTCCATGAGGAGGAGATGCACTGCAGTACTTAACGCAGCTGGTGGCCACACCAGATACGGACTGTTACTTTTGAATTTGACCCCCCCCCCTTTGTTCAGGGACACATTATTCCCTTTCTGTTAGTCACATGTCTGTGGAACTTCAGTTTCAGTTTATGTCTCAGTTGTTGAATCTTGTTATGTTCATACAAATATTTAGACATGTTAAGTTTCCTGAAAATAAACGCAGTTGACAGTGAGAGGACGTTTCTTTTTTTGCTGAGTTTATATACTGTTTTCCACTCATTCCACTCATTATCACTCATWATATCATTGAAATCAATTTCACCTGTGAAAATGAAATTTTAAAGTGTTTTTTGTGAGGGAATYAAATGGTATGGGGATTTTAAAGTAYTTTGTACGCTTTTCAGCTYAAATAGTGTACAAATCTTTAATCAATATGATCACTTAGTACCAACATTTTAAAACAGCCCCACCTGGGTTTTGAACTCTTCTGGATTTATGGTATACTGCTCTTTCTGCTGCGCCACATAGTCTATAGCATTCCTCCACACATTTATAACGTATAATACATCACTGCACTTAGCAGAAAGAGTGCCATCTGCACAGCTATTTTTGTTGTTATGACTTTTCTCTCATGGATTTCATTTAGTTATTTCAGAAATGTTAGGGTTTTCAGTATAGTTGGGCCTATTCTTTTGGTTTAATGGTACTTCTGAATCAGTATGATATAATCATTTGTTTTGAGTGTGTTTTTAACAAAGCTGACATCTACTTTGAAGTACATAGTGTAGGAATACAGGTGAAAWCGGTCATCGAAAAAGACATGGTGGCGAAGCAGGAAGATCGGAATGCCGTTGTGAGTTCAAATCCCAGGAGGAAGGGAAGCCCTGCTAAAGTACACAATAGTTGATTTTGGTAGGTGAGGACATGCTGAATAATAATTACTGTATAAATAAACATACACAATGTGTATCAAATATGCAAGTTGAAAAAACACTGTGTGTATCCTAATGTCTAATTTTTGTTTGCAGGGCATCACCTGTGAAATGTCGTGAAAAATATTCACGTGAAAATTTGAATTAACACGGGAAAGGTTGTGATCACAAAATCCACATGTGAAATATTATCACGTGAAGTGTTCCAAAAACACATTGTAATCCCTACAGTACATGGAGCTATCACCCATCATTATCATTTGTCATCAACACTGAATATCATTGTAATCTACCGACATGGTATTGATTTTCCATGTGAAAATCATGTGGCTCTTTTGTAAAGGAAGAAAGTAAGCATGTACAGTAAGTTAGTTACTTGATGTCTGTCTAGGGCAAATGACACTAGGGACAGCATTGACAAATGGACAGAGCAGTACTGCATGAATCGGCTGACATGACATATGGTCTTCCCAAAGACCCATGTGCTTTTCACAAATCTGGCCTGAAAAACAGAACATATGTTACAGTAATACAAAACAATCCGAGTTTTCATAAAATAAACACTTCCTTATAAATATATAAAACAAGGGGTAGCCAACACTTACAATTATGCCAATTTGGATGATCATCCGATGAAAAAATTGTTCAAACTTGCATAATCAACAGTGCACAGACATATTTTAATAATAAGTAAATTAGATAATCTGGCCACAGTAGCCGTACACCCCCAGGGCACAGATGTCATGCTGATCATTATGCAGTTGATTTGCATTTAATCAAAGACTAATTCATCACCTCTATGAGAAAGATACAAGTGGTGATAGAGTTTAACAGGAGAGAGTGAAAGCTGTAAGTGGGACTGAACTGTATCCCCTATGGTGCAGAGATGAGTGCCTAACAGTCTGCAGTCTACCACAAAAACCTGGACCTCTGTGAGGCAGTACAACATTCAAATACTGTACACCTGTTACAGTATTCCCCCTCTCTGGAGAAGAGTCCTCAAGCACAAAACCCAACCTTTGAACCAGAGAACACTTCCCTGATGCCTGAGAAAGACGGGACAAATCCCGACTCTGCCACCAGTGTAACAGTAGAGAGTGAGAGCTGTAACAGGGACTCAAATTGAGAGCTGTAACAGGGACTTCTTGATGCTATATGTGTGAAGAAATTCTCCAGTGACAACAAAAATATGAACAAGTTGAGGTTCTAGGTCCTTGGTATTTTGGTAGGGTAAGACAGTTGTAGGTTACTAATCTTAATAAGGTCTTTATAGGTCAAAGCCAACTCTGCAAAATCTAAATCTATTTAATTATTTATAATTACAGAAAAATACAGACTGTGGCTTTAAAGACTGTACAGAAATGATGCACTTAAAAACAACTAACAGTCATAAACAGCTATAGCCCATATCTGTGACATGTTCTATTTAGCTGAGGTAATTTACCAGAATAAAAGGAGTGTTGAGTAGAGTAATCACTAAATCAGCAACTGACAAATTAATAATAAACAAACATGTGACAGAATGCATCTGCTTCTTTATCACAATGTGGCAAGCAACACTATTCCCATTAAAGTGAAATTATGATAATGACTGAATAAGCTATAATGAGTAAAGTCTTGGTTGTTGAATTTTGTGACTCAGTCCCATATTTGGTTTTGTTACATTTCTTGTCCTCTCATACAGGAGTAGTAAAGCCCTAGTTCACACAGGAGTCCTCAGAACAGCCTCAATTAGTCGTGGAATGGACTTTACAAGGTGTTGAAAGCGTTCCAAAAGTTGGCTTGATGTCCTTTGGGTGGTGGGCCATTCTTGATACACATGGGAAACTGTTGGGTGTGAAAAACCCAGTAGCATTACAGTTCTTGACACAATCCGGTGAGCCTGGAATCTACTACCATACCCTGCTCAAAGGCACTTACATTTTTCTTGCCCATTCACCCTATGAATGGCACACATACACAATCCAAGTCTCAATTGTCTCAAGGCTTAAAAATCCTTCGTCAAGCTGTCTCCTACCCTTCATCTACACTGATTGAAGTGGATGTAAAAATTCACATCAATAGGGGATCATAGCATTCACCTGGATTCACTCAGTCTGTCATAGAAAGAGCAGGTGTTCATAATGTTTTGTACACTCAGTGTACAGTGTAGTGATACTGGGTTGTTTTGGTACCATGTCGGTAGATTACAATGATATTCAGTGTTGATGACAAATGATAATGATGGGTGATAGATAGCTCCATGTACTGTAGGGATTACTATTGTTTTATGTGTTTTATCTGCATTTTGTATATTCCATCTGGGACCACGTTGGAAACAAGTTCATTTTGCTTTAATGWGTTATTTTTTTCAAAATAAATCAGTCAATCGATCCATATTTATTGACTGCCGTTGCTATGCAGTATGTGAGTCAAACACTGCTATCTAATCACAAGACAGTACAGACATCCGCTCTTACTCAAGCGCATGTGGCTTTGTGAGCACAGGAAGGCATGTGGGTCTGACAGATAAAGGGTGGTATTTTACAGAAGTATCCAAAGGCAGGTTATTGAACATAATAATAATAGGCATTGTAAAAGCATAGATTGCAAATTAAATATTAATTTGGTGTGTGRTWATATTTGTCCTATTTCACACATTAATTTCACACGTTAATATGCATGTGTGAATTGTAAATGTGCATATACCATCTCTCCCTGAAACACCCTTAGAGTGTGGTCACAGTGTGGTCACAGCCATTATCAGAAGCAACCCTTTGAGCATTTAGGGTTAAGTGCCTTGCTCAAGGGCACGTCGACAGATTTTTCACCTCGTTGGCTCAGGTCTAAGGCTCTAATCGCTAGGATACCTGCCGCCCTATAAATAAGTGATATATCTCCAACTGCTCTATATCTCCCTTAATTGAAAGCAACGTTTTGTTTCATATGAGAAGAAACTCTCCTTTAATTTCTTCCATGATAACCAATTTGTGCTGAGCATTGTAGAGCAATGTGTCATCGCTCACCGTGCCAGTCTGTCACCCAGTGATTACTTGACATCGGTAGTGGGTCAGTCACCCTTATGTACTTAATTTAGGCATACAAAAAGTGCTTAGAAACCTGATGAAAAGTTACCTATAGAAATGCAATCTCTATTCCATTTCTATGTATTTGTCTATACACATCGTCTTTACATATGCTAGGGACCTCAAGTTTACCCAGTACTTATGCAGTATTTAATACAGGGAAAACACATTTGTTACACAGTGTACCAAGTGTCATCATACAAACTTACACGAATACATGAGACATTAGTGACAGTGCAGGATCATGTACACTATCACAGTACATTTTCACACAATCAAATGTTTTGCCTGAGAAAGTCTAACGGGGTAACAGTGAAAGTCACTTGAAGGTTTATGAAGTGATCTTCTTTGAAGTCAGTCTGGTGGGAGATGCTCAGCAGACAAGTGACCCCTCACTTGGGGTATTTGACAAACTGACACCCTGTCATACTGAGTGTCCAACTCAGCTTGTCAAATACACTAAGTGGGGGGCCTTCTCTCACAGTTGCAGARGATGAGCCTGTAGTAAGGAAATAATGGACATTTGTGTAATGTTTAAACATTAAAATATTCCCTGACCAAACATTTACCTCTTGGCTCCAGGTGATGTTTTGTCCTGATTACCTTTTTTTGTTTTGGTGTACTTTACTGTAACCAGTGGAGTATCCAGGACCTCCCACTATCAAATGTTTGTTTAGGGTAGATAACAGTTCCATTGATATTTTCTGTGAAACCACAAATCCAATAGAAACAATAACCAAAGAGCCATTACATTTGGAAATATCAATACATTATACTGTATAATGTATTCCAAAGTTGTACAGATTTGTTATGTCAATTGACTGAATTATCAATAAAACCATGAAACAATATCATGTCATACCTTTGTGACCGGACCTCTAGTTGAAAAGGTGGATGTTTAGTGCATGCCCCAATGATTCCTTCGTCGAGTTCTCTCCTTTGACCAAACAGGGACAGAGACGCTGATGATACTGCGCATCTGACAACACGTCTGATCGTTAATAACTAAGCCTTGACACAAAGAGGAAGCTAAAATGAGGAAGATAGCGTCAAGGCTAGCTAGCAGGAAATATCTGAAACCAAAGTGACAACATGTCATGGTTGTGAAACGCWTCAGTTGGCAGTTTGAAATTTAGTTAAGGCCAATTGCATAGTTTGACAAAGTATTCCATTATTTCAGTCACTTTGTCAATTCAGTTTCAGAGATCCATGCATATAGCGTGGAAAGCYAATTTTATCTCTTGATGAAAGTAAAAGCACACTGTTTATGTTTTTCATTCTCCTGTGTTCACTGTTCAGTCCACAGCTATTGTGACAAACAATAGATTGCTTATTCGTTTGCAGTCATTGAAGTACTATTTGTCAATGCAATGCAATAACATTACAGGGACTCAATACCCTGGTGATAGAGTGTGGGTCGTGTTTGTGTGAACATGTCAGCCATGTCAGATTCAACAACACAAGTCATTTTCTTGGTACTTAATTATACTAAACACAAATATGAACACAACACGTAAAGTGTTGGTCCCATGTTTCATGAGCTGAAATAAAAGATCCCAGAAATGCTCCATATGTTCAAGAAGCTTATTTCTCTCAAATTGTGTGCACAAATTTGTTTACATCCCCGTTAGTGAGCATTTCTCCTTTGCCAAGATAATTCCTCCACCTGACAGGTGTGGCATATCAAGAAGTTGATTGAACAGTGTGATCATTACACAGGTGCACCTTGTGCTGGGGACAATAAAAGGCCACTCTAAAATGTGGAGTTTTGCCACACAACACAATGCCACAGATGTCTCAAGTTTTGAGGGAGCGTGCAATTGGCATGCTAACTGCAGTAATGTTAATTTCTCTACCATAAGCTGCCTCCAACGTGTTTTTAGAGAATTTGGCAGTACGTCCAACCGGCCTCACATCCGCAGACCACATGTAACCACGGCAGCCCAGGACCTCCACATCTGGCTTCTTCACCTGTGGGATCATCTGAGACAAGSCACCCAGACAGCTGATGAAACTGAGGAGTATTTCTCTGTAATAAAGGCCTTTTGCACGGAAAAACAGATTCTGATCGGCTGGGCCTGGGCCTGGCTCCCAAGTGGGTGAGCCTGCCCTCCAAAGCTCACCCATGGCTTCACCCCTGCCKAGTCATGGGAAGAAATCGTCGCATATGTTGCATGTTGCYTTTTATATTATTTGTGTTCAGTATACCGTATAGCAAGCCACGGCCACGTGACTCGCTGTCTGTAGGAGTGAATGGYGTGGTGTACATAAGGAACTGGCCGCACCATGACATTCATGCAAATAATATAATATACACTGAACAAAAATATAAGCACAACATGCAACATTTTTAAAGAWTTTATTGAGTTACAGTRKGTATAAGGAAGTCAGTCAATTGAAATACATTCAATYGGCCCTAATCTATGGATTTCACATGACTGGGAATACAGATATGCATTTGTTGGTCACGGATACCTTTAGTGGCGTGGTTCAGAAAACCAGTCAGTAACTGGTGTGACCACCATTGACTAAAGGGTCTGAATTTTATATTTAACCTTTATTTAACTAGGCAAGTCAGTTAAGAACAAATTCTCATTTACAATGACCGCCTACACTGGCCAAATCCGTACGATTTTGGGCCAATTGTGCGCCGCCCTATGGGACTCCCAATCACAGCCGGTTGTGATACAGCCTGGATTCAAACCAGGGTGTCTGCAGTGGCACCTCTAGCACTGCGATGCAGTGCCTTAGACCTCTGCGCCACTCGGGAGCCCCCTGAATACTTATGTAAATGTAATATTTCAGATTTTATTTTTAATACATTTGCAAAAAAGTCTAAAAACCTGTTTTTGCTTTGTAATTAGGGGGTATTGTGTGTATTTTCTAAATCCATTTTAGAATAAAGTTGTAGCGTAACAAAATGTGAAAATTACTTTCCGAATGCACTGTATATTGAGCCATAGAAGGCCACAATAGCTACAGAATTACCCTGCTTATTATCCTGGTGATTTTTTAAATCAATGATTCCGCAATCATACAACTGTCAAAATTAATGTGTAGTCAGGCACAGGTTAGCAGCTTCCACTGTAGTATCTTTCAGTTGCCTGCTTTTTAACTTATATAATTCCCTTATTTGAGGCGTGTCTACGAAATGGCAAAAATGAATGGCCAACGTTTTAAGCAGCTTCGTCCATGACAACTGAACATTTGTAGGTTTTAATGTGTCAGAGATACATAAATAAACTCACAGCTTCATTTCACAGGGTGTGTGAGTGCGAACAGTCAGTTAACAACTCAAAGAAAAAACACTTCCTCAGAACATTCACTTCCCTCTCTTAAAACACTGACTGTTTGGTTGAAGTAAATACTTAAAGGACAACGCCTCCACTTTTACCATTTGGGTTGTTATAAATTATTTAGTGATGTCCTACACCATTTTAGTGTAATTTTAGGATTTCATGTCTATTGACTGCTTAGTGATGAGCAAAACCAGAAATTGCTTCTCTGTGACATTTTCAAGTAGGATCCCTGAGATGACTAACAAGAAATGTAATTTACAGCTAACTATATAACCCATCTATACAGCTAACTATATAACCCGTCTGTAGTTTTCTGATCAACTCCCTGCTATATGTTTCTCTGGTTGTCTTTGTCTAATAACATGTGTATATTTTTAAACCTATGATATTTATAGCCAGCTTGCTCCAATATTTTTCTGTTGTTCACGGATCAAACTACCATGATTCCATCCAGTTGCAGCTCCGGCAGCAATTGTGTCCTTTCCCAAATAGCCTATATTTTCATATTGAAATGCTTGTAAATGTCATGCTTTTTATTAGTTACAATAGGCCTTCAATGTTGTTGGATGGTTGCTTGGACAGTCGCCGAGGCTGTATTTGTCTGGTATCATTGAAAACACTTTATTTCAGATGCAGCAGGTTTAGCTACTTAGCTAGCTAGCAATGCTAACATGAGCACCAAAGGCAATTAAACAGGCTGAGAGACTAGAATTCCGTAATGACTGGCCTGTAAATTTCATAATAAATGTTGTGTTCTTCTAACAGACCTAGATGTTATTTGGACTGTTTAATACAGTCGCTAAGATGAAACTTGGCTGTTATTAGTGCAAGCACTATTATTTTGAATGTCGCAGTCGGGCTAGCTAGCATGATAACGAGAAGGGAGAGGCTATATGGACACGCATGGTGGCAAAAAAATGTATTTTGTATGTCGAGTTGAGTTGGGATGAACGGATTCAGTTCAGTCAGTCGTTCTCATGAGCCCTCCCCAGGTAGTTTGTTTATGCTTGTGGCTAGAAACTAAAGCGAAACTTTTCAGAATCATTCAGTAATGGTTAGTATTTTCTTTTATATAAAACTGGTAGARGTTAATGCCGTAGTTGTACATTTTCGGTGAAAATCACTACAATAACCCACTAGAGTCGATTGACGCACCAGTCAGTTTAAGCTAGAGATATCTTTTTCTCATTGGATGCGTCTCAATCTACCGCATCAGCCTATGTCACACTTCCGAAAATGAACTTATTTTCTTTGCATTATTCTAGGTCTGACAACACTGCATCTTTTTTGTTATTTTGACCAAGTTGTGTAACGGCAAGCTCCTCTCTTCACGGAGAAGAGAGGGTGTACAGGGATCGGACCAACACGCAGCGTAGCCAGTGCTCAACATGTTTAATTCAAACAAATACTGTGAACACTCAACACATTTCAAAAATAACAAATGTGGCAACCGATACAGCCCTATCTGGTGCAGAGAAAACAGGAAACAACCACCCACAATCCCAACACAAAACAAGCCACCTATATATGATTCCCAATCAGAGACAACACAAACATCTGCCTCTGATTGAGAACCATATTAGGCCAACATAGAAACGGACAAACAGACACACAACATAGAATGCCCACCCAGCTCACGTCCTGACAACACTAAAACAAGCAAAACACATAAGAACTATGGTCAGAAACGTGACAGTACCCTCTCCTGAGGTGCGGACTCCGAACGCACCCCTAAAACTCAAGGGAGGGTCTGGGTGGCATCTGTCTGCGGTGGCAGCTCCGGCGCAGGACGAGGCCACCACTCCACCATTGTCTTTGTCCCCCTCCTTAGCGTCCTTTGGTGGCGACTCCGCCCCCGACCTTGGCCTAGGAACCTTCACAAAGGTCCCCCTAGATTGAGGAGACAGCTCAGGACAGAGAGGTAGCTCAGGACAGAGAGGTAGCTCAGGACAGAGAGGTAGCTCAGGACTGAAGGGCAGCTCCGGACAGAGTGGCAGCTCCGGACAGAGTGGCAGCTCATGACTGGAGGGAGCTCATGACTGGAGGGAGCTCATGACATGGAGGGCAGCTCATGACTGGAGGGCAGCTCATGACTAGAGGGCAGCTCATGACTGAGGGGAGCTCATGACTGGGAGGGAGCCTCATGACTGGAGGGAGCTCATGACTGGAGGCAGCTTCATGACTGGAGGGCAGCTCATGACTGGCGGGCAGCTCCTGACTGGCGGGCGCTCTGGGCTCTGACTGGCGGCGGCTCTGGCGCGCTCCTGACTGGCGGGCGGCTCTGACTGGGCGGGCGGCTCTGGCGGCTCCTGACTGGCGGGCGGCTCTGGCGGCTCGGACTGGCGGGCGGCTCCTGACTGGGCGGCTCGACTGGCGGGTGGTCTGGCGGCTCCTGACTGGCGGGCGGCTCTGGCGGCTCCGGACTGGCGGGCGGCTCCTGACTGGCGGGCGGCTCTGGCGGCTCCGGACTGGCGGGCGGCTCTGGCGGCTTCCGGACTGGCGGGCGGATCTGGCGGCTCCGGACTGGCGGGCGGCTCTGGGGCTCGGACTGGCGGGCGCTCTGGCGGCTCCGGACTGGGCGGGCGGCGCTCTGGCGGCTCCGGACTGGCGGGCCGGCTCTGGCGCTCGGACTGGGGGCCGCTCTGGCGGCTCGGATGGCGGGCGCTCTGGCGGCTCCGGCTGGCGGGCGGCTCTGGCGGCTCCGGACTGGCGGCGGCTTCTGGCGGCTCCGGACTGGCGGGCGGCTCTGACGGCTCGGACAGGCGGGGTCTGACGGTCGGGACAGGCGGGCGGGCTCAGACGGCGCTGGCGGCGGGGCCGGCTCAGACGGCGCTGGGCAGGCGGGCGGCTCAGACGGCGCTGGGCAGGCAGGCGGCTCAGACGGCGCTGGGCAGGCAGCAGCTCAGCGGCTGGCAGGCAGCAGCTCAGACGGCGCTGGGCAGGCAGGCAGTCAGACGGCGCTGGGCAGGCAGCGAGCTCAGACGGCGCTGTGCAGGCAGCCGACTCTTGACCTCCTGAGGCGCAACAGTAGGCCTGGTTTGCGTGGTGCCGGAACTGGTGGTACCGGACTGGAGACAACGCACCTCAAGGCTAGTGCGGGAGCAGGAACAGGGCACACTGGACTCTCGAGGCGCACTATAGGCCTGGTGCGTGGTACCGGAACTGGTAGTAGAGAACTGGGACACGCACCATAGAGAGAGTGCGTGGAGAGAGAACAGAGTTCTGGAGACGCACAGGAAGCCTGGTGCGTGGTGTAGGCACTGGTGGTACTGGGCTGGGGCGGGAAGGTGGCGCCGGATATACCGGACCGTGTAGGCGTACTGGCTCCTTTGAGCACCGAGCCTGCCCAACCTTACCTGGTTGAGTGCTCCCCGTAGCCCGACCAGTGCGGGGAGGTGGAATAACCCGCACTGGGCTGTGCTGGCGAACCGGGGACACCATGCGTAAGGCTGGTGCCATGTATGCCGGCCCGGGGAGACGCACTGGAGACCAGACGCGTTGAGCCGGCTTCATGGCACCTGGCTCAATGCTCACTCTAGCCCGGCCGATACGTGGAGCTGGAATGTACCGCACCGGGCTAAGCACACGTACAGGAGACACCGTGCGCTCTTCCGCATAACACGGTGTCTGCCCGTACTCCCGCTCTCCACGGTAAGCATGGGAAGTGGGCGCAGGTTTCTTACTTGACCTCGCCACACTACCCTTTAGCCTCCCCCCCCCAAGACATTTTTGGGGTTTCTTCACGGGCTTCCTGGCCAGCCGTGTTCCCTCATAACACCGGTTCCCCTTCTCAGCTGCTTTCGCTCTCCTAGCTGCCTCCACCTGTTCCCATGGAAGGTGATCCTTACCAGCCAGGATCTCCTCCCATGTGTAGCAACCCTTTCCGTCCAACACGTCCTCCCAAGTCCATTTCTCCTGGTCCCGCTGCTGCTGCTGCTGCCGCTGCCGCTGCTGCCCGTTGCTACGATGCTTGGTCCGAAATTGGTGGGTGGTTCTGTAACGGCAGCCTTCCCTCTCTTCACGAGAAGAGAGGGTGTAACAGGGATCGGACCAACACGCAGCGTAGCCAGTGCTCAACATGTTTAATTACACACAAATACTGTGAACACTTACAACATTTCAAAATAACAAATGTGGCAAAGCGATAAGCCCTATCTGGTGCAGGAGAAAACACAGAGAACAGGAAACACCACCCACAATCCCCAACACAAAACAAGCCACCTATATATAATTCCCAATCAGAGACAACACAACAAATCTGCCTCTGATTGAGAACCATATGAGGGCCAAAACTAGAAACGGACAAACAAGACACACAACATAGAATGCCCACCAGCTCACGTCCTGACCAACACTAAAACAAGCAAAACACATAAGAACTATGGTCAGAACTGACAAGTTGTGATTTTCTGCAAAGAAATGCTCTAAATGACAATATTTTTATTGGGAATTTGAAAGAAATGTTGTCAGTAGTTTATAGAATAAAACCAACATTTTCATTTCACTCAGCATACCTAAAATGAGTCAAACCAGAGAAACGGATCCATTTTGCATGGTCTCTTTATTTTTTCCAGAGCTGTATATATATATATATATATATATATATATATATATATATATTCCTATATTTCCTATATCTCCTAAATATAGGACAGACACTTCAAAACTGTGTTTCTTATGATTTATTTTTTAACTGTCTGTTTTGCCATTTATGAATGTGTTACTCAAATACTCAGTGGCGCAGCGGTCTAAGGCACTGCATCTCAGTGCTTGAGGCGTCACTACAGACAACCTGGTTCATTTCCAGGCTGTATCATTACCGGCTGTGATTGGGCGGCGCACAATTGGTCCAGCGTCGTCCGGGTTTGGCCGGTGTAGGTCGTCATTGTAAATAAGAATTTGTTCTTAACTGACTTGCCCAGTTAAATAAAGGTAAAAAATAAAATAAAAAATCTGGGCTTTAGAAGTAAAGGCCAAATTTTATTCCTCAAAAAATGATACCAAAGGGGTCCTAAAATTCAAAATCAGACAGCTAAATGATCCATAGTATGGCCATCTTAAAGCAATTCCATATGTCAGCAAACTCTCCCCGTTGAGCAGTAGACTATCACAGGGACATCCAGATGGTTATTTACTACCAATATTACAAGTAATTTCTTGTGTATGTCAGGACCCGGTGCGAGAAACAGTCACTAATAATCGTCAGAACCCAGAAGATGAGGCAGACACAGCAGTACTAGAGATGGTGGTTTAATTAAAGAACAAAATCTTCAGGCAAAGAAACTAAATCCACAATGTCCAAAAATAAAGCCAAGAGGCACAAAAATGGAAATCCTCCAAAATGCAAAAGAAACTCCACAAAGTGGTAAAAAAACAGCAGGGAAAAAACAAACCTCAAAAGACTACTCAAATAATACACAAGAACTAAACCAGAGAACCTCTGGAAAATCCAGGGGAAGCACCTCCATACAACACCATTGCACACTGGTCATTCACACCAGCTTGTCATTACGTTATCTAATTGGCATGTCAAGGTGACATCCAGATGGTGACCAATGGTACAAGTTATTAATCCCTTGCCCATTGAAATAAACATAATTTTCTTTTACAAGTTTTAACTAGCGCATTGCTGCTGTTGTTGCCCGCTAGCCAGCATAAACTAGGCTTATCAGGATGACTGACGGAAGAACTGACTGAACTGAATCCATTCATCTCCACTCGACTCTCAACTGCCTGACATATGTTATCAATTTGGGCATCGGACGTGTCCGTATAGCCTCTCCCTAAGTAGATACAGTAACTCTGTGTTATGGTTAGCTTAGCTAGTTAGCGTCTAAATTATAATTATGTTTGAGTGTATTGCAATTACTTGGTGACAATTACATGAACATAACTTATATGTTGCTTGGACTGTTGTTCAAGACAGTCGCGAAGATGAAACTCGACTGTTATTGTTGCAAACACTTACTTTGGATGTATTGTTCGCAGTCGGGCTATCTAGCATGCTAACTAGATACTGTAACTCTGTGTTATGGTAAGCATAGCTACTTAGCATTTGAATTGAATTAATTGCAGTTGATTGAATCGATTGCAGGTGATTGGTGACAATGACATGAACATACACTCAATTTATTAGGTACACCCATCTAGTACCGGTCGGACCCCCCTTTGCCTCCAGAACAGCCTGAATTCTTCAGGCCATGGAAACGTTGCTCAATTGGTATCAAGGGACCGAATGTGTGCCAGGAAAACATTCCCCACACCATTACACCGCCACTAGGCAGGATTGGGCCATGGACTCATGCTACTGTACGCCAAATCCTGATTCTGCCATCAGCAAGGATTTGTTGGACCAGGCAATGTTTTTCCAATCCTCAATTGTCTAGTGTTGGTGATCAGATGCCCACTAGAGCTGCTTCTTCTTGGTTTTAGCTGATAGGAGTGGAACCTGGCGTAGTCGTCTGCTGCTATAGACCATCTGTGACAAGGACTGATGAGTTGTGTATTCCAAGATGCCGTTCTACACACCACTGTAGTACTGCACCATGATTTGCCTGTTTGTGGCCCACCTGTTAGCTTGCACGATTCTTGCCATTCTCCTTCAACCTCTTATCAACGAGCTGTTTACGCACACAGAACTGCTGCTGCCTAGATGTTTTTAGGTTGTAACACCAGCCTTGGTAAACCCTAGACCAAGGGTCTCCAACCTTTTCTAGCATGAGCGCTGCTTTAAAAATAAAAATACATGTCATGAGCTACAATTTTTTTTCCCATCTTTCAAATAGGCACATTCTTATTTTCTCCTCTCCCCTGCAACTCTTCCCCTGGTCCTTAGAGTGGCATACAAGAGAAAGCAGTGCACTGTTTTCTGTCAATATACTTAGTAAAATAATGGTTAATAAACAACTCACCAAATAGCTTTCTCAGTTTTTTTTCCTGGTTTTAGATTTTGTTCTTCACACTCAAAATTACAATTGTTCATAGAGAAACAACCAAATTGGATGTTCTGAGTCCATGTCAAATCTTAAATCACATCAGAAGAACAATTTTTTTGGTCTGGAAGAAAAACAAATTTAGATTTTTGGGGGAATTTCCTTTATTTGTGTATCTGGCCCTTTAATTGTGCATCTAGAACAGGCCTGGGAAATGATTTTCATGGAGGGCTACATTAGAACATATTTTTGACATTGCGGGCCAGAATCAAATTACAGGATTATACATAATGAGTATGACTGTGTTGACAGATACAGTTGAAGTCGGAAGTTTACATACACCTTAGCCAAATACATTTAAACTCAGATGGTTTTGGAGCAGTGGCTTCTTCCTTGCTGAGCGGCCTTTCAGGTTATGTCGATATAGGACTCGTTTTACTGTGGATATAGATACTTTTGTACCTGTTTCCTCCAGTATCTTCACAAGGTCCTTTGCTGTTGTTCTGGGATTGATTTGCACTTTTCGCACCAAAGTACGTTCATCTCTAGGAGACAAAACACGTCTCCTTCCTGAGCGGTATGACGGTTGCATGGTCCCATGATGTTTATACTTGCTTACTATTGTTTGTACAGATGAACGTGGTACCTTCAGGCGTTTGGAAATTGCTCCCAACGATGAACCAGACTTTTCTTTTGCTGAGATCTTGGCTGATTTCTTTTGATTTTCTCATGATGTCAAGCAAAGAGGTACTGAGTTTGAAGGTAGGCCTTGAAAGACATCCACAGGTACACCTTCAATTGACTCAAATTATGTTAATCAGCCTATCAGAAGCTTCTAAAGCCATGACATAATTTTCTGGAATTTTCCAAGCTGTTTAAAGGCACAGTCAACTTAGTGTATGTAAACTTCTGACCTAATGGAATTGTGATACAGTGAATTATAAGTGAAATAATCTGTCTGTAAACAATTATTGGAAAAATGACTTGTGTCATGCACAAAGTAGATGAGCCTAACCGACTTGCCAAAACTATAGTTTGTTAACAGGAAATGTGTGGGGTGGTTGAAAAACGAGTTTTAATGACTCCAACCCAAGTGTATGTAAACTTCCGACTTCAACTGTGTCTACTGTAAATCACGTCCAGATTTGCTACTTAGTTTACTTTTTTAACATGCACAGAAATAAACCACATCCATGTTCTCCTTTTGGTAGGTATTTTCATTATTAAACATGCAATGAACTACACAGAGGGAAAAGTACACTGTGCATTCAGCACCACGGACAGAACTCTTGTGTTAGCGGGTATGCCGAAAAACACAAGAAAGAGAGAGAGCTCAACATTACATTTAAACTACTCAATCAGTATGAGGAGTGAAGTCTCTGATGGGCATTGACTAGAGTAGTGAAGTCAGGTATAGTTTCTGATGTCGCTATGCACAGGATTGCTGAGAGGTGAGAGTCAGTAAGAGATGATCTGTGCCTTGACTTGTTATATTTCCTCACTGAAAATGTATGTTCACCACACCATCTACCTAGAGAGTTTATCTGTATTTTTCGTAGCTGTCTACATACCACCACAGACCGATGCTGGCACTAAAACCGCACTCAATGAGCTGTATACCACCATAAGCAAACAGGAAAACGCTCATCCAGAGGTGGTGCTCCTAGTGGCCGGAGACTTTAATGCAGGGAAACTTAAATCAGTTTTACTTCATTTCTATCAGCATGTTAAATGTGCAACCAGAGGGAAAACAATTCTAGACCACCTTTACTCCACACGCAAAGACACATACAAAGCTCTCCCTTGCCCTCCATCTGGCAGATGAAGCAGATGCTAAACTACAGGACTGTTTTGCTAGCACAGACTGGAATATCTTCCGGGATTCTTCCGATGGCATTTTTGGAGTACACCACATCAGTCACTGGCTTTATCAATAAGTGCATCGAGGACGTCGTCCCACTGTGACTGTACATAAATACCCCAACCAGAAGCCATGGATTACAGGCAACATTCGCACTGAGCTAAAGGGTAGAGCTACCGCTTTCAAGGAGCGGGACTCTAACCCGGAAGCTTATAAGAAATTCTGTTATGCCCTTTGACGAATCATCAAACAGGCAAAGCGACAATACAAGACTAAGATCGAATCGTACTACACCGGCTCCGACGCTCGTCGGATGTGGCAGGGCTTGCAAACTATTATTAGACTACAAAGGGAAGCACAGCCGAGAGCTGCCCAGTGACGAGCCTACCAGACGAGCTAAATTACTTCTATGCTCGCTTCAAGGCAAATAACACGGAAACAAGAATGAGAGCATCAGCTGTTCCGGACGACTGTGTGATCACGCTCTCCGCAGCRGATGTGAGTAAGACCTTTAAACAGGTCAACAGTCACAAGGCCGCTGGGCCAGACGGATTACCAGGACGTGTACTCCGAGCATGCGCTGACCAACTGGCAAGTGTCTTCACTAACATTTTCAACCTCTCCCTGTCTGAGTCTGTAATGTTTCAAGCAGACCACCATAGTCCCTGTGCCCAAGAACACTAAGGTAACCTTCCTAAATGACTACCGACCCGTAGCACTCACGTATGTAGCTGCTTTGAAAGGTGGGTCATGGCTCACATCAACACCATTATCCCAGAAACCCTAGACCCGCTCCAATTTGTCTCACTGTTGGATACTGCACCAACAGATCCACAGATGATGAAATCTCTATTGCACTCCACACTGCCCTTTCACAGATCTGCATGACCCGACTCTGTCTCTTCCAACAGTGAGACAAACTGCCTGTGGTTTTAAGATTTTGCTCTATGAAGTTTACCACTTTAGTGACTGTATCCACAACATGGCTCATTTTTAGTGCACCTCCTGATGAATAATGCAATGCAGGAAAATAATTTTCTGATCTGGGTGCAGCTCAGCTACTTGATCTTGTATCCTTTTCAAAAGGCCAACATTTTTTCCTGTCAAGTTTGGGCACCCGTCAGTGGTCAAATTGGATAACTTTTCAAAACTCAGTCCCAGCTTTGCCACACACTTATTAACCTCCTCCAATAACTCTTTCCATGTGGTTGTGCTCTTCATTGACTGCACTGAAGCAAGCGCCTCTGTAATTTCAAAGTCTGGGGTTATGGCTCGTAAGTATATCGACATCTGCACCGTGTCACGTGCATCACTGCTCTCATCCAGGGCCAAGGAGAAATAAGGTAAAGGATTTCACCTGTCTTTCAATTGTTGTTCCATATTCTCTGCGATGTCCTCAACGCGCCGTGTCACTGTTCGTCTTGACAGGGAAACATTTTCAAACAGCTCTTTCTTGTCAGGGCAAAGTATTGGTGCAGAGTCAGCGAATGGCTTGTTATGTTTAGCAATTTTGTGGGTCAGTACATAGCTAGCTCTCGCAATTCCGTAATTTGCTGAATGCAGTTTTGTGAAAAGTCCTTGCTGCTCTTGCAGCTGAGAAAGCAACTCTTTCGATACACTTGCCTTCTGCTTAGAAGACATATTCCTATATTTCTCTACATGCTGTCTGGAAGTGTCGGGACAAGTTGTAGTCTTTCAAGACAGCGATGCTCTCGTTGCACACTAAGCACACAGCTTTCACTGATACCTCAATAAAGAAATATTTCGATGTCCACTCTTGCTGGAACACCCTACATTCATCGTCTACTTTCCTTTTCTTTGAAATCTTTGAAAAACTAATTTTTGTGCAATTTCTTGCTAGCTTCTATTTGTAACTGTGTCGTGTGTGTCAGCCTGTCAGTCACTGTCTGTCCTCGTGCAGTTGTTATTTATACGTGTCTTCAAAATAAATGTCCCACGAGCGGTGGGAGTTAAATCATTACACAAAGGTGAGTATTCATAGGGCTTTTAATTTGAATAACATAAGTTTTGAAAAACATTACTATCGCAAATTCTTTATGTGATCTGAGCATGATTCTGTGGGCCGTATTGGATCAGGTTGCGGGCCACATACAGCCCCAGGGCCGGCCTTTGCCCAGGCCTGATCTAGACGGTCTATTGATGGTTCTGTACAATTGCTGCTCCTTTCATAGCAAAGTTTGCAAATAACAAATAATAGGTGCAAATGATATACTTACTCTGCCAGGTAAACCTACTTTGCAGTTAACATTTAATTGAGAATGTTTTGGGGAAGGAATTTCTTTCAACACACAAAACGTTTATCAAATCAACTGGCTACACATGAAGTGTAACACGTCGATCATACCGACAGCGACATTGCATTTTGGTACACCAGAATTACATGAATTATCAATGAAACGCTGTGTTTGCCTCGCAGCATTGCGTTTGGTGTGGTGCATACTGTACGTTGGATTTATCGAACGTATGCTTCAAACTGTATGCATAGAAGGCTTGACAGAAATGGTAGCAGAAGGTGAATGTTGAACTTTTGATGATGATGCTGCATACTATTTTGCACAATGACACTGTCAGTGTGTTCAAAGAGATAGACAAATGTGCGCACCACACAGACAGACGGACAATAATGGCAGATACTGGACTCGGCTCACCTGGCATCAACGATCATACCACGCTCAAAGTCGCTTATGTCAATCTAACGTTTAATCGAACAGTAACTGGATGCCTGTCTGCCCGCTTTATATAGCAAGCCAAGGCCACGTGACTCACTGTCTGTAGGAGAAAACTATTTTAGTGAATGGGGTGGTGTACATAATAAACTGGCCGCACCATGACATTCATGCAAATAATATAATATACACTGAACAAAAATATAAGCGCTGTAACGATATGCGCTGAGAGTCGGGAAGCAAGTTCAGGTAGTGAGTGTTTTAATCAAATAAAACATAATCCAAACCAAGAAACACTAACAGCACACAGACATGAAACAGAAACAATGACCCCTGGGGAAGGAACCAAAGGGACTGACATATATAGGGAAGGTAATCAGGGAAGTGATGGAGTCCAGGTGAGTCTGATGACGCGCAGGTGCACGTAACGATGGTGACAGGTGTGTGCTATACCAAGCAGCCTGGTGAACTATAGGCCGGAGAGGGAGCACACTGACAGTACCCCCTCCCCGACGTGCCCGATCGAGCTGCAGGACGCCGACCAAAAGGACCGGGCACCTCTGCTGAGGCACGGGAAACCTGTGAGTCCGGCTGAAACGCGGGAGCATGGCGACCTAGAGCGCCGGAGAGAGCATACGTGATGGTACCCCCTCCCCGGCGCGTATCGGCTCCAGCCGCAGGACGGCAACCAAAGGGACGATCCCGAGGATCAGGAGCAGACCTGTCACCCCTGCTGATGCACGGGAACCTGACAGACCGGCTGAGGCATGGGGGCCTGGCAATCCAGCTGAGGAACGAGAGCCTGATTAGCCGGTGGAAGCAGGGGAGCCTGGCGATCTGGTGAAGGCATAAAAGCCCGACAAGCCAGCTGTAGCAGGGGAGCCTGGCGATCCGGCTGAGGCATGAGAGCCTGTAACGGCTCCCGGACACAACATTCCCACCAAAACAAAAAAACACTCCCTGATGCGCTGAGAGTCGGGAAGCAAGTTCAGGGAGTGAGTGTTTTAATAAACATAATCCAAAACAAGAAACACAGAAATTAAAAAGAAACAATGACGCCCGGGGACGAAACCAAAGGGAGTGACATATATAGGGAAGGTAATCAGGGAAGTGATGAAGTCCAGGTGAGTCTGAAGACGCGCAGGTGCGTGTAACGATGGTGACAGGTGTGCACCATAATGAGTAGCCTGGTGAACTAGAGGCCAGAGAGGGAGCACACGTGACAAGCGCAACAGGCAACAATTGTAAAGGTTTATTGAGTTACAGTTCATATAAGGAAATCAGTCAATTGAAATAAATTCATTAGTGCCTAATTTATTTTAAGTAGGGCAACACATCTCTTTCGCACAGAATTGATCAGGCCATTGATTGTGGCCGATGAAATGTTGTCCCAGTCCTCTTCAATGGCTGTGCGAAGTTGCTGGATAATGGCGGTAACTGGAACACACTGTCGTCCACGTCGATCCAGAGCATCCCAAACATGCTCAATGCGTGACTTCTGGTGAGAATGCAGGCCATGGAAGAACATGGACATTTTCAACTTCCAGAAATTGTGTACAGATCCTTGCAACATGTGGCTGTGCATTATCATGCTGAAACATGAGGTGATGGCGGCAGATGAATGACACGATAATGGGCCTCGGGATTGTATTCGTTGTCCATAACTTATTCCTGCCCATACCATAACTCCACCACCACCATGGGGAACTCTGTTCACAACGTTGACATCTGCAAACCGCTCGCCCACACGACGACATACACGATGTCTGCCATCTGCCCGGGAATAGTTGAAACCAGGATGCATTCATGAAGACCACACTTCTCTTCTGCACGATCCCTCAAAACTTGATACAGCTGTGGCATTGTGACAAAACTGCAAATTTTATGATGAATACCAAGCACTGTATAAACATTCAGAAAATGCATCACATTGTTTGTATACATTATCAATTAGAATATGTACCAATTTTCCTAAGAACAACAATTTAAAATATATATATTTAAAATCAAGCTGAGAATGCATTCAATGACCATTATTACTACATATGGTGAAAATGTTATGGTGAAAAATTATTGGGATCATTAAGTCTGAAAGAAAAACATTATCGTAGCAAAAAGGGAGATATAGTGAATCAGACATTGTGCCTGCACATGTGAATTGAGAATGAAATTGTTGATACCTGACCTGTGCTATTTAGAATATGATGGTAACTGTTAAAAGTGTCAGATAGTAAAACCAGGGCAACCATATTGTGTGCAATTTAAGTTTTAACACAAGTTTGGGGTCCCTCCCTCATATCATAAGGGAAGTATCAAACCACTACCTATCTTTAGTGTTGTTTGAAGAGTTGTTGGTTGGTTGCTTCAGAGATGCAGGTGATTATTTTCCATGATGTACTTCATTAACAATGAACTTCCTATAACACTAATGTACTGTACTTTTGATTTTCAGGCCTTAGGTATCCTGAGTGTTAGCATTTTTCAAAAATGCTAACAGACACTACCAGTCAAAAGTTTTAGAAGACCTACTCATTCAAGGGTTTTTCTTTATTTTGACTAGTTTCTACATTGTAGAATAATAGTGAAGACATCAAAACTATGAAATAACACATGGGATCATGAAATAACCAAAACAGTTTTAGGCAAATCAAAATATATTTTATATTTGAGATTCTTCAAATAGTCACCCTTTGCCTAGATGACAGCTTTGCACACTCTTGGCATCAAAAGTACAGTACATTAGTGTTATAGGAAGTTCATAGTGCAATTGTCAAATCATTGAATAAATTACTAAATGAAAGCTTCTAAGCTGTGGACATATGGATGGAAAGTTAATCCATGAAAATGTCATTGTTCATGTTTGATAGGAGAAGCACATCTGTTGTGGTAATTAAATCCATATCAATATTTGCCTGGCTACCCAAACTCCTAGCTCCAGCCAAACACTACGCCATACCCACGTACGTTAGTTTCTACTCCGCAATGAGGGGGTTCGATTAATCTCGCTCAGGTGCCTGGGTTAGGCCCATGCCAGAACACACATGGGTAAAGCTGCGTTTTGAAAATGAATCTCTTATTGGTTAGAGATGATCCAGTCATTGATTACTTTGTTTTGTACAACCACCCTCATTTTGACGTCACCACCACAAACAACTTCAACAATGGCAGTCTGAGACTGAAATGTATAAAGAACATAGAGCAGTGGAAGAATTCAGTTTGAGTCGTCAGGCAATATCAATATACCCTCTCTCATTAGTACACAGAARACAAACAGGATTGTATTCCAGCAGATTCACTAACTGATTCTCATCAGCTGTAACTGTAGTTTGCCTAAGGTTMACTTGGAAAGTTTAGTTCGTTGTTAAAATTGAATTTACTGTTAATTTTGGCTTTAGTGTAAACTTAAATTGGGAATAAATTATTTGATCCTTTAAGGAAAAAACACTGGAATTTCTGGTGACCACATGTGAAATGTTCCAAAAACACATGGATTCACATGTGAAATTTAATGTGAAATCATGTGATTTTCATGTGGTTTTTCTGTAAGGGATACCAAGCTACAATATATTTTCTATATTTCAATTGATGCATTGATGAAGGTCAAAGGTAGGCCTAACGTTAGTACAATCACACGTCGTTTAGGTGCCGAACAACCTTAATGGACTGTACTAGTGTAACACAATGAGCGGTACCTGTTGCATTAGGAACTTGAATCCTCTCCAACCTCAGTCATACCACAGGAAGAGGTTGAGAGCACTGTGCAGCCTCAACTCACCACAACTCCCTCCTTAGTGCCCCCTGGGTGAAGGCTTGATAATAAAGTGTAACCTGAGAAGGTCCTCCTGACCGACTGTCTGCCCCATCCTCAGTGGGCTGCACACTGGCTACTGTGTGAGGAGACTGGGATGGGATATCCTTATTTAGTCAGTGAGGAGGAAAGAGGGAGGCCCAGCTCAGAAAGCAGTGAGATTTGGGAAAGGGCAGGAAAAGGGTGCCTCTTACGGTACCACTGTAGAGGGCTCTCAGTACAAGCAAATTKTTTTGTCCAACAAAGTGTGACAATGATTTTTTGCTACCTTTAAAAACTTTCCTCTGTAGTGAACGGCAGCATCGAAGTGCACCGGGACATTACACTGACAGCGTTTGTGACCTGCTGGGCTTAAAAAGATGACCCCTCAACAAAGCATTGGCTCCTACTCCAAAGTAAACTGCAATGAATCAAGGATTCCAGAGAAGGAGAAGGTAAGTTCTTCTTACTTCATTTTATTTCACTTTCTACATTAGGTACTGTGCAATCTCAAATCATTGTGTGTGTGTGTGTGTGTGTGTGTATGTGTGTTAGGATGCACGTACATCGTCAAAGTTATTTGTCAAAGACTTGATGAATGTTTAGAAAGTAGATAAATGTTTTGTATTAATTTCTGTAAACCAAGCTGAAAGCTGTATCAGGCTTTTATATAACACGTCCTACAATGTAGATGTACAGTGCCTTCACACCCCTTGACTTTTTACACATTTTGTTTTATTACAGCCTGAATTTAAAATTGATTAAATTGAGATTTTGTGTCACTGGCCTACACACAATAGCCCAAAATGCGAAAGTGGAATTATATTTTTTMAAATGTTTACAAATGTATTAAAAATMTAAAGCTGAAATGTCTTGAGTCAATGAGTATTCAAGCCCTTTGTTATGGCAAGCCTAAATAAGTTCAGGTGTAAAAATCAGCTTAACAAGTCACATAATCAGTAGCATGGACTCACTCTGTGTGCAATGACAGTGTTTAACTAATTTCTGTACTCCACACATACAATTTGTAAGGTCCCTCAGTTGAGCAGTGAATTTCAAACACAGATTCAACCACAAAGACCAGGGAGGTTTTCCAATGCTACGAAAAGAAGGTCAGCTATTGGTAGATGGGTAAAAAAATAAAAGCTGACATTGTCTATTCCACTTTGGATGGTGTACCTCCACACCTAGTCACTACAAAGATAGAGGCGTCCTTCCTAACTCAGTTGCCGGAGAAGAAGGAAACCGCTCAGGGATTTCACCATGAAAGAGTTTAATGGCTGTGATAGGAGAAAACAGAGGATGGATCAACAACATTGTAGTTACTCCGCAATACTAAACTAAATTACACATTTTTTATTCCAGAACACGCATTKTGTTTGCACTAAAGTAAAACTGCAAAAAAATGTGGCAAAGAAATAAATGTATGTCCTGAATACAAAGCGTTARGTTTGGGGAAAATCCAACACAACACATCACTAAGTACCACTCTTCATATTTTCAAGCATGGTGGTGTCTGCATGATGTTATGGGTATGCTTGTCATCGGCAAGGACTATGGAGTGTTTTTTAGGATAAAAATAAACTGAAAAGAACTAAGAACAGGCAAAGTCCTAGAAGAAAACCTGGTTCAGTCTGCTTTCCACCAGACACTGGGAGACAAATTTACCTTTCAGCAGGACAATAACCTAAAACACAAGGCCAAATATWCACTGGTGTTGGTTACCAAGATGACATTGAATGTTCCTGAGTGGCCTAGTTACAGTTCTGACTTAAATCAGATTGAAAATCTTTGGCAAGACTTGAAAATGGCTGTCTAGCAATGATCAACAACCAACTTGACAGAGCTTGAAGAATTTTTTAAAGAATAATGGGCAAATATTGTACAATCCATGTGTGCAAAGCTCAGAGACTTACCCAGAAAGACTCACAGCTGTAATCACTGCCAAAGGTGATTCAAACATGTATWGACTCACGGGTGTGAATACTTATGTAAATCAGATATTCTGTATTTKATTTTCCATAAATTTGCTAAAATTTCAACAACAACAAAAAATCACGTTGTCATTATGGGTTATTGTGTGTAGATGGGTGAGAAATATCAATTTAATCAATTTTGAATTCAGGCTGTAACACAACAAAATGTGGAATAAGTCAAGGGGTGTGAACACTTTCTGAAAGCATCATATCAACAATGGCAGTCTCAATGTATTATCCTCACTTACTTAACATGTTAATGGGTTTGTTTGTGGTCTCTTTTCATCACTCGGCTTGAAAATCCAAGGTTGAAATTGTATGCAACACCCTACACAATACTGTATATACAGTGGCTTGCAAAAGTATTCTCTCCCTTGGCATTTTTCCTATTTTGTTGCCTGACAASCTGGAATTAAAATTGAGTTTTGGGGGGGTTTGTATCATTTGAATAACACAACATGCCTACCACTTTGAAGATTTTTAATTGTGAAACAAACAAGAAATAATAAGAAAAAAACAGAAAGCTTGAGCGTGCATAACTCTTCACCCCCCCAAAGTCAATACTTTCTAGAGCCACCTTTTGCAGCAATTACAGCTGCAAGTCTCTTGGGTATGTCTCTATAAGCTTGGCACATCTAGCCACTGGGATATTTGCCCATTCTTCAAGGCAAAACTGCTCCAGCTCCTTCAAGTTGGATGGGTTCCGCTGGTGTACAGCAATCTTTAAGTCATACCACAGATTCTCAATTGGATTGAGGTCTGGGCTTTGACTAGGCCATTCCAAGACATTTCAATGTTTCCCCTTAAACCACTCGAGTGTTGCTTTAGCAGTATGCTTAGGGTCATTGTCCTGCTGGAAGATGCACCTCCGTCCCAGTCTCACATCTCTGGAAGACTGAAACAGGTTTCCCCTCAAGAATTTCCCTGTATTTTGCACCATCCATCATTCCTTCAATTCTGACCAGTTTCCCAGTCCCTGCCGATGAAAAACATCCCCACAGCATGATACTGCCACCACCATAGTGGTATAGTAGGGGGATAGTGTGCTCGGGGTGATGAGAGGTGTTGGGTTTGGGCCAGACATAGCGTTTTCCTTGATGGCCAAAAAGCGACATTTTAGTCTCATCTGCCCAGAGTACCTTCTTCCATATGTTTGGGGAGTCTCCCACATGCCTTTTGGCGAACACCAAACGTGTTGGCTTATTTTTTCTTTCAGCAATGGCTTTTTTCTGTCCATTCTTCCGTAAAGCCCAGCTCTGTGGAGTTTATGGCTTAAAGTGGTCCTATGGACAGATACTCCAATCTCTACTGTGGAGCTTTGCAGCTCCTTCAGGGTTATCTTTGGTCTCTTTGTTGCCTCTCTGATTAATGCCCTCCTTGCCTGGACCGTGAGTTTTGGTGGGCGGCCCTCTCTTGGCAGGTTTGTTGTGGTGTCATATTCTTTCAATTTTTTTAATAACGGATTTAATGGTGCTCCGTGGGATGTTCAAAGTTTCGGATATTTTTTTATAACCCAACCCTGATCTGTACTTCTCCACAACTTTGTCCCTGACCTGTTTGGAGAGCTCCTTGGTCTTTATGGTGCCGCTTGCTTGGTGGTGCCCCTTGCTTAGTGGTGTTGCAGACTCTGGGGCCTTTCAGAACAAGTGTATATATACTGAGATCATGTGACACTTAGATTGCACACAGGTGGACTTTATTGAACTAATTTTGTGACTTCTYAATGTAATTGGTTGCACCAGATCTTATTCATGGGCTTCGTAGCAAAGGGGGTGAATACATACGCACGCACCACTTTTCCGTTTTTTATTTTGTAGAATAATTTTGAAACAAGCTATTTTTTGCAATTCACTTCACCAATTTGGACTATTTTGTGTATGTCCATTACATTGAAATCCAAGTAAAAATCTATTTAAATMACAGGTTGTAATGCAACAAAATAGGAAAACACCAAGGGGGATGAATACTTTTGCAAGGCACTGTATACAGGGCATTCAGAAAATATTTTTAAAAAATTCTCACACTTATTTACATAGGTATTCAGATGCTTTATTATGCGACTCGAAATTGAGCTCAGGTGCATCCTGTTTCCATTGATCATCCTTGGGATYTATCTACAACTTGATTGGAGTCCACCTGTGGTAAATTCAATTGATTGGTCATGACTCGGAAAGGCACCAACCTGTCTATATAAGGTCCCACAGTTGACAGTGCATGTCAGAGCAAAACCAAGACATGAGGTCGAAGGAATTGTCCGTAGGGCACCGAGACGGCAGTATTGTGTCACAGATCTGGGGAAGGGTACCAAAACATTTCTGCAGCATTGAAGGTTCCTCAAGAACACAGTGGCCTCCATCATTCTTAAATGTAAGAAGTTTGGACTCTTCCTAGAGCTGGCCGCCCYACCAAACTGAGCAATCAGGGGAGAAGGGCCTTGGTCAGGGAAGTGACCAAGAATCCGATGGTCACTCTGACAGAGCTCCAGAGTTCCTCTGTGGAGATGAGAGAACCTTTCAGAATGACAACCATCTCTGCAGCACTCCACCAATCAGGCCTTTATGGTAGAGTGGCCAGACGGAAGCCACTCCTCAGTAAAAGGCACATGACAACCCGCTTGGAGTTTGCCAAAAGGCATCTAAAGGACTCTCAGACCATGAGAAACAAGATTCTCTGGTCTGATGAAACCAAGATTCAACTCTTTGGCCTGAATGCCAAGCGTCACGTCTGGAGGAAACCTGYCACCATACCTACGGTAAAGCATGGTGGTGGCAGCATCATGCTTTGGGGATGTTTTTCAGCGGCAGGGACTGGGAGACTAGTCAGAATTGAGGGAAAGATGAACGGAGCAAACTACAGAGAGACCCTTGATGGAAACCTGCCCTAYAGTGCTCAGGACCTCAGACTGGGGCGACTTTCCAACAGGAAAATGACCCTAAGCACACAGCCAAGACGACGCAGGAGTGGCTTCGGGACAAGTTTCTGAATGTTCTTGTGAGTGGCCCAGCCAGAGACCGGACTTGAACCCGTTCTAACATCTCTGGAGAGACCTGAAAACAGCTGTGCACTCCCCATCCAAACTGACAGAGGTTGAGAGGATCTGCAGAGAAGAATGGGAGAAACTCCCCAAATACACGGGTGCCAAGCTTGTAGCGTCATACCCAAGAAGACTCAAGGCTGTAATCGCTGCCAAAGGTGTGTCAACAAAGTACATAGTAAAGAGTCTGAATACTTATGTAAATGAAATATTTCAATMTTTTTATTTTGCATAKATTTGCAATAAATTATAAAAACGTATTTTGCTTTGTCATTATGAGGTATTGTGTGTAGACTGATGAGAAAACAAATCTATTTTATGAATTTTAGAATTAGGCTGTAATGTAACAAAATGTGTAAAAATTCAAGTGGTCTGAATACTTTCCGAATGCACTGTATATATAAAAGGTTAGAGAAGACACTATGAAAACCCTACACAAACATTACCCAATTAATTCTTCTACATAACAATCCGTGTGCACTTATACTGCATACCAGCTGGATTGTAAAGTAGGAAAGGTTTAAATTGCACATGGTAATCATGCAGATGGACGAACCAACAGAGAAAATATTGAACTTCCGCTTTCATTTAAGAATAGAAAAAGAAAATGAAGGTGAATAAATCAAATGTAAATAGATTTGCAATACCATAGAAAATACTTGCACAGCACATAACACAATATCTCAACCACACAGATTCAATATTGAGMAGTTTAGAACCTCCCTGCAGCATTGTGTAGCTCTACCCCATGGGCTAATAATACTGACGTGGTGGAGAGGGCTTCCTTCACCCCACAGCTGCCTAGCAGAGGCAGGAAACAGATGCAACTATACCACATTCTGCTTTCCATCARTGATGGAAAAAACATGTTATCTTTTATTTTTGCAGTGCTACAATTATATTGTATTGTATTCTATGAGATGCAGTAGCCTACATGGATGATGAGAAAAATATATGACTAACCATGTACCGAGTAGGCCTACAGATATCAATTCCTGGTACTAACTATTTTACAAGAGCTCAACCCAGTGGGCAAAATTGGTTAAAAAGACATCAGGCTTACCATGACTGCTGGACTTCACTACAAATTACATCAGTATGATGTCTCATGCATAGATTTTCTCAATTATAGCCAGGAGAGAATGTAGTCTGCAGATCATATTTCTTTACTTCTTTGCCACTGACTGCAAACTTATTTTCCTGCTGCGTTGTTGTTATAAATTACAGTACATGGTCAAATCAAGGCTCTCCTTGGTAAAACTAGATAGATGAAGGTCATTGCAAACCAAGTCATTATGAAARACAACCCAATGCTTTGAAGGTTGGTCATGTGTAATGAAATAATAACAAAATGCACTAACTGTAAATCGCTCTGGATAAGCGCATCTGCTAAATGACTAAAATGTAAATGTAAACAGTCTCTCCTGTTCCATAGACTACGTTCACGGTAAGGAATCATCTGTTGTTGTTAATTTGGAGGAACTACCCCTTTACCAAGCCACTTTTGGCTCCATGAATGAATGATCTGTTTATTTCATCCCTGATTGGAAAAGCTATGTTTTTCTCACAGAAAATGAGGACAGCACTTCAGCGAAGACATTCTGGCCAATCAGCCATCACAAAGGCATTCAGCAAACCAAAGGGCCACAGCAGGTCAGCCATATTAATAATGTCAAACCATATGTCTGTCTGTCTGTCTGTCTGTCTGCACACTTGTCTCCAGACTTGTTTTCCCTTTTTACTCATGCTACACTACATGACGTATGTGTCACAGATCTGGGGAAGGGTACCAAAACATTTCTGCAGCATTGAAGGTTCCTCAAGAACACAGTGGCCTCCATCATTCTTAAACGTATGTGGACACCTGCTTGTCGTACATCTCATTCCAAAATCACGGGCATTAATATGGAGTTGGTTCCCCCATTTGCTGCCATAACAGCCTCCACTCTTCTGGGAAGGCTTTCCACTAGATGTCGGAACATTGCTGCAGGGACTTGCTTCCATTCAGCCACAAGAGCATTAGGGAGGTAAGGCACTGATGTTGGGCGATTAGGCCTGGCTCGCAGTCGGCGTTACAATTCATCCCAAAGTTGTTCGATGGGGTAGAGGTGAGGGCTCTGTGCAGGCCAGTCAAGTTCTTCCACACCGATCTCGACAAACCATTTCTGTATGGACCTCGCTTTGTGCATGGGGGCATTGTCATACTGAAACAGGAAAGGGCCTTCCCCAAACAGTTACCACAAAATTGGAAGCACAGAATCGTCATTGTATGCTGTAGCGTTAAAATTTCCCTTCACTGGAACTAACGGGCTTAGCCTGAACCATGAAAACATCCCCAGACCATTTGGGGCAGGTAGCATTCTCCTGGCATCCGCCAAACACAGATTCATCCATCAGACTGCCAGATGSTGAATCYTTGGTTCATCACTCCAGAGTCCAGTGGCGGTGAGCTTTACACCACTCCAGCCGACGCTTGGCATTGTGCATGGTGATCTTAGGTTTGTGTGCGGCTGCTCYGCCATGGAAACCCATTTCATTAAGCTCCCGATGAACAGTTATTGTGCTGACATTTCTTCCAGAGGCAGTTTGGAACTCGGTAGTGAGTCTTGCAACCGAGGACAGATGATTTTTACACSCTACGCACTTCAGCACTCAGCGGTCCCATACTGTGAGCTTGTGTGGCCTACCACTTCCCAGCTGAGCTGTTGTTTCTCCTAGACGTTTCCACTTCACAATAACAGCACTTACAGTTGACCGTGGCAGCTCTAGCAAGGCAGAAATMTTATGAACTGACTTGTTGGAAAGGTGGCCTCCTATGACTGTGCCACGTTGAAAGTCACTGAGCTCTTCAGTAAGGCCATTTTACTGCCAATATTTGTCTATGGAGATTGCATTTCTGTGTGCTCAATTTTATACACCTGTCAGCAATGGGTGTGGCTGAAATAGTCGAAGGGGTGTCCACATACTTTTGTATATATAGTGTTTGTTTTCATAGCTCAATTTTTTCTCATGTCAGTGACTGATTGTGTTTAATCATGGTTCAGCCATAATAACTGTCTCATCTGACAGAAAAATGTAAGTTTTTCCAGCAATTGTAATTGTTCAMTGATACAATATTTGTATTACTGTCAGCTTTGCACAGGCCCTGTCGCTGCATTTACCAAGAAAGCAAACTAGAAGCAGACTGGTGACAGGCTTATGTTGTCATGAGTTATTGAACAACATTATGCCATACTGGATATGATATGGTACAGTATATTTTGTCAGTGTACAGCATAAGAATGCATATGCTCCATATGACCATAGCCACGGGAAGTAGGAGTGCTGAGGGTGCTGCAGTACCCCCTAAAACATGCAATTATTATTATTATTTTATTTTATTTTTTCTCCAAAAAGTAGTGCACTGGGCCTTTACTAGTCCTGTATTAGTGGACTGATATAAATGTCTGTAGCACCGGCAAACATTTTTTAAATCCCCCCCACAATTACTTCRTGCGGCTATACGACCTATGGATAGCCTATGGATGTGGTTTTCTATTCTCTCATTTTAATCTATTTAGTTTTTCCAATGACGTTTGTACTGCTCTTGAGCTGTGGAAGGGCTAGCATTTTGTTTCCATGTTTGAACCTCTCTTCTCCAAGCCCTGCTCTAGCTCACTGTCTCAATGACGCATAACGCACACGGCACTCCACAGTCCCAAGGTCTTTAGTGCTGCCATCTGCAAAGAATTCCTGCCTTTATTTGGTCTCAGAGCTTCTCTATCATGGTAACAGCAGCTAAATAGTGAGGAGTAACAAAAACAACCCCTGTGAAATACGGCCTGTGGGGCTCTTGCCATCTCGGATTAGCTCCTACAAAAAAAATGAAGATAATTTAGTCTCCATCTACCTTTTGGTTGGCTTTGTTTACAAAAGATCACTATTAATCGACACTTAATTCTGTAGACATCTAGATTCCCTCCCTCACTGTGCCCTTTTTTGTCTCATAGTCATGAACACTGTAGTACATGATTCTGCATTTGCAGCAACGATCATAGAGATTTCAACATTGATACTAACTCAATCATTGTCATTTGACACCTTTGTGTATGTGCTGGTAGTCCCAGGTGGTACTGGTAGCTCCGTTGTAGTCACTGGCATAGGACACACCCTGCACAAGCTTTTGGGGGCCCAGATAGCATATGAACACGTCATAAACCATTTTAATTTTTTTTGAATGACAGGAAATTAGCTTAGGGATTCTTTAAAGTCTGGACAATCCTTGTCCGGCAGGAGAACTTTATTTGTATAATTGAAAAAATATTTTGTTGCATTATTTGAGCTTAACATTTACAGTTAGGGGGATTTTATTGGGAAAATATTTGTTTTGGGAATTTTCAAAATACTTTCAATATTATTGATTTCCTTGTCAGCTTTATGCTTCGAATTACCCTTGTCCGGAGCAAAGGATCCAKATTTCTAACTCTTCAAAAAAGTGTTAAAGTGTAATTTCTTGCAATAGCCCTCTGTAACTTTAAAGAATATTTCTCTTAAAACTGTGATTGTAARGTTCTTCGTCGGGCGAAAGAGAGGAGGACCAAAATGCAGCGTGATGATTATCCATTTTAATAGAATACTTTAAACAACAAACAAAAACAATAAACCGACAAAATGAACGAAGACGAAACAGTCCCGTAACGTGAACACAGAACACAGAAACACAGTAACAGGAACAATCACCCACAACCCARAAAGACAAAACAGGCTACCTAAATATGGCTCCCAATCAGAGACAACGACTAACACCTGCCTCTGATTGAGAACCATATCAGGCCAAACACATAGAAACAGACAAACTAGACATACAACATAYAATGCCCACTCATATCACACCCTGACCAAACAAAACATAGAAACAAACAACGCAAACTATGGTCAGGGCGTGACAGTGCCCCCCACCCCCAAGGTGCGGACTAAACCTAAACCTAAAGGGGAGGGTCTGGATGGGCATCTGTCCGCGGTGGCGGCTCTGGCGCGGGACGTGGACCCCACTCCACCATAGTCATTGCCCTCTTCATTGGCCTCTTTAGAGCCTCCGACCTTGGACCGAGGACCCTAATAAAAGGCCCCACTGGACTGAGGAGCGCCTCTGGACTGAGGGACGCCTCTGGACTGAGGGGCAGCTCCGGACTGAGGGGCAGCTCCGGACTGAGGGGCAGCTCAGGACGGCTCAGGCGGCGCTGGACAGGAGGGCGGCTCAGGCGGCGCTGGACAGGAGGGCGGCTCAGGCCTGCCAAGGCGCACTGTAGGCCTGGTGCGTGGTGCCGAACTGGTGGTACCGGGCTGGGACACGCCACCACTGGGCGAGTGCAGGGAGCAGGAACAGGGCATACTGGACCCTGGAAGCGCACTGTAGGCCTGGTACGTGGTGGCAGAACTGGTGGCCTGGTACGTGGAGGAGGCACCGGATAGACCGGACCGTGGAGGCGCACTGCAGGTCTCGAGCACCGAGCCTGCCCAACCCTACCTGGCTGAATGCTCTCCGTAGCCATGCCAGTGCGGCGAGGTGGAATAGGCCGCACTGGGCTGTGCTGGCGAACCGGAGACACCATGCGTAGGGCTGGTGCCATGTACCCAGGCCCGAGGAGACCAGATGCGTAGAGCCGGCTTCATGGCACCTGGCTCGATGCCCACTCTAGCCCGGCCGATACGAGGCGCTGCTATGTACCGCACCGGCTATGCACACGTACTGGAGACACCATGCGGATCTCCGCATAACACGGTGCCTGCCCGGACCATCTCTCTCCACGGTAAGCACGGGAAGTTGGCTCAGGTCTCCTACCTGACTTAGCCACACCCCCGTGTGCCTCCCCCAATACATTTTTGGGGCTGCCTCTCTGGCTTCCAGCCGCCTTTCGTGCTGCTTCCTCATACCACCACCTCTCGGCTTTAGCTGCCTCCAGCTCTTCACGAGGGCGGCGATATTCTCCAGCCTGTGCCCAGGGTCCCTTGCCGTCCAGAATCTCCTCCCAGGTCCAGGAGTCCTGCGATTTCGGCCGGTGCTGCTGCTGCTGCTCCGTTACCACGCTGCTTGGTCCTTTGGTGGTGGGTGATTCTGTAACGTTCTTCGTCGGGCGAAAGAGAGGAGGACCAAAATGCAGCGTGATGA